>NC_045436.1:178118007-178165967 GCF_002776525.5 Piliocolobus tephrosceles
TGTGTGTGTGAATGGGCGTGTGTAGGGGGTCGGTTGTGTGTGTGTAGGGGTGGGTTGCGTGTGTGTAGGGGCGGCAGGTGGCCTGGCAGCTGCTTCTCAAGGTCTTCTGCCACAGGGAGGGCAGCTCATCCGGCCGCCCCGTGCAGTTGAATGGTATGTTTGCTGGGAGAGTGGTGCTGGTCCCTCTGCCTGTGTCTGCACTGGCCTCCCTTTTCCTGACACTTGCTCTGCCGCCCCTCCCGGGACTGCCTGCGGCTTCCCCTCCTAGAGCCCAGCCCCATGAGGATTGCCGTTTCCCTTCATGGAGGCTCAGGGAGATGCCTGTCAGGGAGCTGGTTTTGTGACCCTTGCTGCAGTGCAGAGCTGGGTCACAAAACCAGCTCCCAGACAGGCATCTTAGGGCTCCATCATCTCTTCATGTGGGTGACCCTGAGGGGAGGGAAGTGGGGAGCCCGTGGCTGCTGGAGGTCTTGCAGGGAGAGAAGCACACATGCGTCTAGTCACGCTGGCAGAAGGTGGGAGCCAGGCACGGGGCAGAGAAGGGCTCCAGGCCCAGAAGAGGGAGGGCCCACAGGGACCGCGAGCGTGGGGAGGGCCACCTGGAAAAGGATGGAGGGAGGACCACTAGGATGGGGCCGGCGAAGGGAAAATGCAGGGGTGCATGTTCCTTTTGCCCAGAGGCAGGGTGGTCAGAGGGAGGCGTGAGATGGGAGCGGTGGGGGTCCTGTCCTAGCCTGGTTCCCACATACCCTTTTTCCCCTAGGTGGTCAAGTACCCCCTGCACGCCATCATGGAGATCAAGGAGTACCTGATCGACATGGCCTCCAGGGCGGGCATGCACTGGCTGTCCACCATCGTCCCCACGCACCACATCAACGCCCTCATCTTCTTCTTCATTATCAGCAACCTCACCATCGACTTCTTCGCCTTCTTCATCCCGCTGGTCATCTTCTACCTGTCCTTCATCTCCATGGTGATCTGCACCCTCAAGGTGTTCCAGGACAGCAAGGCCTGGGAGAACTTCCGCACCCTCACTGACCTGCTGCTGCGCTTCGAGCCCAACCTGGACGTGGAGCAGGCCGAGGTCAACTTCGGCTGGAACCACCTGGAGCCCTACGCCCACTTCCTGCTCTCTGTCGTCTTTGTCATCTTCTCCTTTCCTATCGCCAGCAAGGACTGCATCCCCTGCTCGGAGCTGGCTGTCATCGCCGGCTTCTTTACTGTGACCAGCTACCTGAGCCTGAGCACCCACGCGGAGCCCTACACGCGCAGGGCCCTGGCCACCGAGGTCACCGCCGGCCTGCTGTCGCTGCTGCCCTCCATGCCCCTGAATTGGCCCTACCTGAAGGTCCTTGGCCAGACCTTCATCACTGTGCCTGTCGGCCACCTGGTCGTCCTCAACGTCAGCGTCCCCTGCCTGCTCTACATCTACCTGCTCTACCTCTTCTTCCGCATGGCGCAGCTGAGGAATTTCAAGGGCACCTACTGCTACCTGGTGCCCTACCTGGTGTGCTTCATGTGGTGCGAGCTCTCGGTGGTCATCCTGCTGGAGTCCACCGGCCTGGGGCTGCTCCGTGCTTCCATCGGCTACTTCCTCTTCCTCTTTGCCCTCCCCATCCTGGTGGCCGGCCTGGCCCTGGTGGGCGTGCTGCAGTTCGCCCGGTGGTTCATGTCTCTGGAGCTCACCAAGATCACAGTCACCATGGCGGTCTGCAGCGTGCCCCTGCTGCTGCGCTGGTGGACCAAGGCCAGCTTCTCCGTGGTGGGGATGGTGAAGTCCCTGACGCGGAGCTCCATGGTCAAGCTCATCCTGGTGTGGCTCACGGCCATCGTGCTGTTCTGCTGGTTCTATGTGTACCGCTCAGAGGGCATGAAGGTCTACAACTCCACACTGACCTGGCAGCAGTACGGGGCGCTGTGCGGGCCACGCGCCTGGAAGGAGACCAACATGGCACGCACCCAGATCCTCTGCAGCCACCTGGAGGGCCACAGGGTCACGTGGACCGGCCGCTTCAAGTACGTCCGCGTCACCGACATCGACAACAGCGCCGAGTCGGCCATCAACATGCTCCCGTTCTTCATCGGCGACTGGATGCGCTGCCTCTACGGCGAGGCCTACCCTGCCTGCAGCCCTGGCAACACCTCCACGGCCGAGGAGGAGCTCTGTCGCCTGAAGCTGCTGGCCAAGCACCCCTGCCACATCAAGAAGTTCGACCGCTACAAGTTCGAGATCACCGTGGGCATGCCATTCAGCAGCGGCGCCGACAGCTCGCGCGGCCGCGAGGAGGACGACGTCACCAAGGACATCGTGCTGCGGGCCAGCAGCGAGTTCAAGAGCGTGCTGCTCAGCCTGCGCCAGGGCAGCCTCATCGAGTTCAGCACCATCCTGGAGGGCCGCCTGGGCAGCAAGTGGCCTGTCTTCGAGCTCAAGGCCATCAGCTGCCTCAACTGCATGGCCCAGCTCTCGCCTGCCAGGCGGCACGTGAAGATCGAGCACGACTGGCGCAGCACCGTGCATGGCGCCGTGAAGTTCGCCTTCGACTTCTTCTTCTTCCCATTCCTGTCGGCGGCCTGAGGATGGTCCGCCACGAGGAGCTTCCAGTGCATGTTGCCGTGAGGCCCTTCCCCAGTGTGGCCCCAGCCCGACAGGCGTGCAGCAGTGCCATGTGTGCCCACGTGTGCAGACCTTGGCTGCAGAGACCTCGCGTCCATGTGTAGATTGCGTGGACCCCGACAAAGGGGTGGCCGCTGTATAGCTCTGTCCACTGTGAATGCCGAGTGTGTTGGGAATTGCATGCCATCTCCACCTGGAGCCCAGCCATTCTGAATGACGCGGGTGTGCCAGGCTAGACTAGGAGGTTCCTGTGTCTCGAAAAGCACTTTACAGATGAGATTCCCTCTCCTCCCCCACCTTCAAGCGCCCTGTTGCCTCTTACTTACTTTTGTGTTGGATTTGTTGTTTAAAGAACCAAATAATCATCTGTGTAAACTCCACAATAGCGTTTCTTATTTCTTTGGTCACTGCTAACGCTTTGCAGCCGTTCCCCCTTCCTGGGGGATGTGCACAGCAGCTGGTGCCTCTCATGTGGTCAAGGCCCGGCCCCAGCAGAGGCTGGGAGAGGTGGCGCACTGGCAGTGTGTCACACTGAGCTCAGCACCACAGGCTGCCTCATGACCCTCCTGTCCAGCAGGTAGTGGGTGAATTTGTGAGGGTCTTGCCTGAATCCATCAGGACTGGGGAAACAGAGAACCCTGTGGTGGGGGGCGGGGGGAGAGGTCCCTGTCAGTGCTCAGAAGAGCCTGACCATGTTCAGTGCTGTGGAGCAGAGAGCCGGGGTCCTGAGTGGCTGAAATAAAAACCTCTGGTGGAACCTGCAGTGCTTTCCTTCCTTCCTTTACCGAAAAGAAGTCTTTCTTGTACATGCGTGAGAATCAGCAGAGCCCGCACTCCTGTTGAATGAAATGCAAGTGTGGTCTGAGTTAGTTACAACAGAGCAAGGCGGACGCTTCACAGTTGACAGCTTCCTGCCAAAGCCAGACCCTGGCTTCACCTCCGGCTGGAGCATCTGCTGTCACTGTGGGGTGGCCTGGGCGTGGGCCGCCTGTGCAGAGACACCTGTGCCAAAGGTGACCATGGAGTGTCAGCCCAGCCATCCTCTCAGATCTTACTGAGCGGAAAGTGCACAGTCACTTTCCGAATTATCTTCGAATTCCAGTTGCCCGTGAAGCGGAGCCTACAGGGTGATTCGCGGTGTGGGGGCTGCCGCCCACACCGGAGTGTGTTGTGAAACCGCCTCCTGTGTTCCCTCACCTGCCGTGAGGACCCCATGGAATTATAAGCAGAACGTAGTCTGCTTATAATTGGAGGTGCCCAAGCAGCTGGAGGTCCCTCAGCAAGCCTCACCCCTCTTGGGCGGCCTGTGTCTGTCCCAGGCCCTTGGGTCTTTGGTGTCTCCCCTGAGGTGGAGGACGTGGCCTATACCTGCTCCTGTCCCCCGTAGGCTGGGCTGCTCTCTGCTGGGCTGCAGTCCTCGCCTCTTTGCTGTGGGTGGGGAGTGGCGAGTGGTCACACGCTCTGGCTTGGACACCTGGTGTTGCCGTGCAGGATGTGGCTGTTCCATCTTCCTCAGACGGCACCGGGTGGTGGCAGCTACACTCCCACACTGTCCTCATCCTGGTTTGTCCTGCCTGGAGGAGCTGCGTGAAACCACACGAGAGGCAGGAGGTGTCATCACTGCGAGCCCCAGGCTCGCCCCTGGGATTCTTTCCCAGGCGGTGAGATGAGGCTGGAGTTCAGTCCCATTTCCTCTCCCCATCCTGCAGATTTGTGAGGCCATGGAAGACCCTCGCCCCGTGACTCTGCCCCCGGGATCCCCACTGACTGTGCCGAGGAGGGAAGCCACATGATGCCTTCCGAGTGGACAAAGATGACAACACAGCATCTCACAACACCTGCATGAGGAAGATGCTCTAACATCCCCCATCTACAGAAGAGGACACCGAGGTTCAGAGTGGAGGCCATAGCACAGTAGCACATGGCACACAGCACAGCAGGAAGGACGGAGCCCCACCTGTCCCCTTCCCCTGGGCCATCATGCTGCCACTCAGCACCCCTGATTAGTTCCTAACCAATCAGCAGAGGCACAGCTTGGAGGAGGAGTGGTGCTGTCTTTTGGGCATGGTCCGGAGTTCCACTCATTCTGCCACAAAGCCCTATACCACCAGGCACCATTTAACACCTGTCCCCAGGCCTCGGTGTCCCGATCTGTAAAACGGAAAGTTGTGGGCTAGGTCAGTGGTTTTCAAAACTTCTTAGCAACACCGTGTTTGTTTGTTTGAAATAGGGTCCCTTTGTCACCCAGGCTGGAGTGTAGTGGTGCTTCTGGGCTCACTGCAACCTCCACATTTGTCCTGGGTTTTACGGAGAGGCTCTCCCGCCTCCGCACCCCCCACCCAGGAAAGAACGTGCCGTCTGCAGAAACAGCAGTTATTTAACACCGCGTCCCGGCCACCTGCTCTGGACTGGGCCTTCACCCCATGGAGCTGTGGGACAACCAGGGAGGGACCGGGGGCAGAGTCTCACTTGGCTTCCATGAGGTAGTAGCATTTGAGAGAATGAGTCAGGAAAGACCCAACTGGGTGGTGCCATCCCAAGTGCCAGGAGAGGGTTTGGCGCCAGAGTTTCCGAGCCCTCTGGAAGCCCAGCTCCCCAGGGGCGTTCTTTCAGGGGGCCTTCACTGTCCATTCTTGGGCGGCGAAGCCATCGGAAAGACCCCTCTGCCTCCTTTGGACATGCTCTTAAAGACCAGGCATTCAAACAAGTTCGATTATTCAAATGCTTTTTTCCATTTTTTTTTTTTTTTTTTTTTTTTGAATCCTACATCATGCAAGTGCACACCCAAGTGAGGTGACAAAAACCCACATTTCTGCAGATGCCCACGAGGCAAGACTTGTCTCTCTGGAGTCTGCTACCTGAGGACAGAATCCTGTAACCACCCCAGCTCCCAATCAGCAGGATGGGATGTCGGGGCTATTAAACAGCCACGTGGCCCAATGCATCTCATCCGGCAGCCCGGGGAAAGCACGCTTTGACGGCCAGGCCCCTATCCGATACATGGTGCTTCCTCTTCATGACAAATAAAATGAACACTCATTCGCTCAAAATATTGAGCCCCTGCTGTGTGCTTCACTCTTCCTGGCACAGGGGATGCAGCAGTGCACAGAGAAGAGCCCCTGCCCCGCTGGGAGGGGTGTTTGTGGGGAGATGGACCATGCACCAGTCAGTGAATACAGCACAATGGCAGGTAGAGAAAAGTGCTAGTCATCTACCGTGAGCACTGTGATGCTTTGCCCAGTTTCACCAACATTAATGGAGCACCCACTGTATGCTGGACACATACCATGCATTTTCTCATCCTGGCAGCTGTTGCAAAATAGACAGTTCCATCGTGAAGACTGTGGGCAGTAGAATCGCAGCCCCCAAAGATGTCCGGGTCGTAATCCCCAGATCCTGTTCCTGTGTTCCCTTCTATGGCAAGAGGGACATTGCAGATGGGATTCAGTTAAAGATCTTGATACCAGGGAGATGATTCTAGACTTTCTTATCCAGGAGGGCCCAATGGAATCTCAAGTGTCCTGTAAGAGGGAGGCGGGAAGGTCAGGGTGAGAGATTGGAGGATGCCACCCTGCAGGCTTCAAGATGGAGGAAGGGACCATGAGCCAAGGAATGTGGGCGTCTCTCACGCTGGAAAAGGTGAGGAGATGGTTCTCGCCTGCAGCCTCCAGTGAGACACAGCTGGAGTGATGGCGTCAGACTGGGCCACTGACACAGCTCTAGAGTCCCAGATTCCCACGCCCCCGCCCCTCTGCATGGCTCCTGAGCCCCTCTCTGAGGTGTCTCCTGGAAAACCCTTGGGTTCCTGCTCCTGCCTGTTGTCCCTGAATGTTGCTGCCTTTTGCGGCTTGTCTGTCCCTCTCTGCGGCTCATGATGTCATCTGACTGTGTGGGCCCCATGCGTAATTCTAACAGCACCCAGGTAAAGATAAAGGTGCTTTGTTGTTTTTCTAAAAAGGACTTTGCTGTTGCTTGAGTCACTCATAACTTGATCAATCATGTGGAGCTCTAAAAGCTTACCAGTTGCTAGGAAACCGCACCTTGGAGGCTGGCGAACCATTGTTAAAGTTGCTCCTAGAGGGTTGAACTTCTGCGGTGACTTTGGAAAGTAGCCTGGGGAAAACAAAACAAACAAACAAGAAAACAGAAAAGACTTGGGTTCCCTTTTCTTTCTTTCCAGAAGTGATCAAGTCAATCAGCTAAACTCACTGCTTCTAGCTTTCCTCTGACTAGATGATGTGCTTTTTTCTGCTGTTAGCCAGAAAGGCCATTTTCTTCTATTTTAGTCACAGAATAACCTGTCTCTTTAGGACAGTGGGGTCCTGTGCTGAATCCCACCCCCAAAGATGGAAAGAACGCGGGTGCTGCATTGTGGGAAGCCCCAGCTGAGACTAAGTGTCTAACGGGCTGAGAGCCGAGAGCCTGGCCCGGCAAGCCAGGCAGTGAGGGGACCCGGTACCCCACTCCCCATTTCTGCTGGAGCTGGAAGAGCCCCAAGGACATCAGAGGAGGGAGCTGGGGCTCAGAGCTGGGTGGGGCAGCTGACTACTCCCTGCAGAACACCGACCGCCTGCCAGACACTGGTGGCTGTTTTGTGGACATGCTCTCAAAACCCTCGTGAGGGTGATATTATACCTACTTTATCCAGGGGGACCCGGGCATGGAGCAGGGCGGTAGCTCGCCTTGGATCCCTGTGGCAGCCTCCAAGATGTCCCCAGTAGTCTCCACCATCTTCCCGCTGCTCCTTCCATGGTGGCAGGATTGGTTGATGTGACCAGGAGAATATGGCAGAAGTGACGAGATGTCACTTCTGAGGTTTGCTTACAAAAGGCTGTGGCTTTCGGCTCGGCTGCTCTCTCTCTCTCGGATCCATCCCTCTGGGTGAGGAAGCCATGTCTTGAGCAGCCCCGTGGAGAAGTCTGCACCTCGAGGACCTGAAGCCTCAAGCCAACAGCCACATGGTGTGCCTGGAAACAGAGATGGCTGCCATGGCCCACACTGGACTGCAGCTCCTGGGAGATACCCAGCCAGAACCTCCTGGTGAATCCACTCCTGGGGGCCTGACCCCCAGAAACTATGAGATGATGAATATGGTTTTAGGCTGTTAAATTCGGGATAACTGATACAGTCCCAACGCTGGTAAGTGACGAGGCTGCAATGAAACCCAGGTATCCTGTGGCTGCATCCCCACCCCTACCCCCACCTGCATGGGCTATCCTGTCCCTGGCAGGCCCCATCATTAGCCCCTTTAAAAGTCCAGGAGCCTTGGAATGTTTTTGTGAAGTCTCCAAGGCTGCTGGATTTGCCAGGAAAAGGGACGGACCCCATACCTTTTCCCTGTTTGAGTCCGTCGTATTTTTCTAGGTGTTTCAATCCCTTCTGACTCAGTTTGCTTTAATGAAGCTTGGGACAAGTGCAATTTTCTGCCCACGGGGCTGCAACACTGTTCAAAGTCATCCTGGAGCTAAGCTAAGTGCAAAAGACCATGTGGCATTGTTGCCTTTCTGGCCTGACCTGGCATGCCCTCTCACCCTCATCTGTCATGCCCCCTGCTTCTCCACCTCGGGGGGCTGGGGAGGAGTCCAGCCATCGAAACCTTGGTTCCTGCCGGCCACGGGACTTTGGAAGCTTTGTCAGATTCCTGAAGCCTCGTTTCCTCATGCGAACAGTGCAGGTGAAAGCACCTTCCTCTCAGAATCGGGGGGAAGACGAGAGGAAATGAAATAGACGTATGGCCCTGCAGCAGGGCTGGCGCCCCCGTCACTGCTCCTGCTTGCTCTACGGCTGCTCAGACCCAAGGGGCCAGTTTCTCCAGGTATTTCCAAACCTGGGAGGGCTTTGTGTTTAGTTAAGTCAAGGAGGCTGTCCCCTTTTCGAGGCTGTTTGGATTTCTTTCAGCAAAAAGTGGCGGAAGTTATTACGCAGGAACTTTTTGTAGCATATAAAGAATGAATCCCGATAGGTACTGTGATGGTTACCGTGAGGTGTCAACTTGATTGGATTGAGGGATGCCCAGACAGCTAGTGAAGCGTTGTTTCTGGGTGTGTCCGTGGGGGTGTTGCCAGAGGAGACTGACATTTGAGTCAGTGGACTGGGAGAGGAAGACCTACCCCTCCATGTGGGTGGACACCATCCAATCGGCTGCCAGCGCGGCTCCAACTAAGCAGGAGGAAGGTGGGGGAAGCTGGCTTGCTGAATCTTCCACCTTCATCTTCCTCCCGTGCTGGATGCTTCCTTCCGCTCCTCCTGCCCTTGGACATCAGACTCCACGTTCTTCGGCCTTTGGACTCTGGGAGTTACACCAGTGGTTTGCCGGGGGCTCTGGGGCTTTCCGCCAAAGACTGAAGGCTGCACTGTCGGCTTCCCTACTTTGGAGGCTTTTGGACTCGGGCTGAGCCACTCCTGGCTTCCTTCTTCCCCAGCTTGCAGACAGCCTGTCATGACACTTTGCTTTGTGATCCTGTGAGCCAGTTCTCCCTGATAAACCCTCTTTCATAGATCCTATTAGTTCTGCCCCTCTGGAGAACCCTAATACAGGTACCAACAGAAACCTTACGACTTTCCCTAGATTCTGCAGGCTGCATGGAGTTCACTACCCTTTGCCTCACGATATCAGTGCGGGAAGAACAGAGGCGCTGGGGTCAAGACAGAATGGGACCAGACCCCAGCTCCAGAACCTATGACCACATAGGTTTCAGAGACCTGGGTTCCAACCTGGCCTCTGCCTTTACTGTGTGGCCCTGGGCAGGTTCCCTAACCTTTCTGAAACTCAACTTCCTTACCTCTAGAACAGGAGCAATCACAGGACATGCCTCACAGGTTTATGTAGAATAAAATAGAGTGCACAGTGTGCGACACAAGGCCCGGCACGCAGTAGGTCTCCATCAGTGGTCACTCTTGTTACTACCTACAGGATGGGCCTTGGACATGCCTCCT
Organism: Piliocolobus tephrosceles; assembly: GCF_002776525.5. NCBI lineage: Eukaryota > Metazoa > Chordata > Mammalia > Primates > Cercopithecidae > Piliocolobus > Piliocolobus tephrosceles. The sequence continues at coordinate 178,127,558 of NC_045436.1, forward strand.
AACTTTTCCTGCCTCAGTTGGTTCCTCTGTGAGATCAGGATTATAAAGATCTGCTTTTCAGGGTGCCTACGATTTGTTGAGAAATAAAGTAGCCATCACACCATCATTTACACCATCATTCATTCATTCATCAGCCATTCATTCCTTCAATCATTTATTCAATCATTCATGAATTTATGGATTTAGTCCATCATCCATTCATTCTCCAGTTCTCAAGGATCCTGTGCTGGACGTGGCCAAGACATTCTCCCTTCCAGTGGGCAGCTAGGTAAGCGGGGGCCTGAGGAAGTGCAGGGACTGCCATCAGCAAATCCTGCTCCAGAATGGAGACAGAGCAGAGCATGTTCCACGCAGGAACGCTTTGCTTTGGGGGCATCTCCATCTCCTGCCAGCCCAGCTCAGGTTCTGCCAGTCCTTGAACCCTTCTCACACCTTCCACCCCACCCATCAGGGGACATAGGGCAGACTGTCAGAGGCGTGTGAACCAGAGCAACTCCATCTTGAATAGGAGCTGGGTAAAATGAGGCTGAAACGTACAGGGCTGCATTCCCAGACAGTTAAGGCGTTGGAAGTCACAGGATCAGATAGGAGACTGGCACAGGATACAGGTCATAAAGACCTTGCTGATGAAACAGTTTGCAGTAAAGAAGCCGGCCAAAACCCACCAAAACCAAGATGGCCACGAGAGTAGCCTCTGGTCACCTTAGCTGCCACACGCCCACCAGCGCCATGACAGTATACAAAGGCAGGGGCAATGTCAGGAAGTTGCCCTACATGTTCTAGACAGGGGAGGCATGAATAATGCGCCCCTCGTTTAGCATAGCATCAGAAATAACCATAAAAACAGGCAACCAGCAGCCCTCGGGGCTGCTGTGTCCATGGAGTAGCCATTCTTTTATTCCTTTACTTTCCTAATAAACTTGCTTTCACTTTACAGACTCGCCCTGAATTCTTTCTTCCACGAGATCCAAAAACCCTCTCTTGGGGTCTGGATCGGGACCTCTTTCCGCAGCATCTTCGCTTCCTTTCTCTTTAAATTAAATTAAATGCTCATGGGTTTTAAAGCCCCTATCCCTTTGCTCTCACCCCCCTGTTGCCATGCCTCAGAGGAACGGCCTCCACCCCTTTCAGCTGCTTCTTCTGCTAGTTACCTCCATGTTTTGGAATAACATGTTCATATGCAATTTCTGATTTTCCAGTTTGACATAATATGCATGGATACCATGAAAGAAAAATCATCTCTCATATGGCCCCTCTGGCGTCCTTCAACCAGACTTTAATGGACAAGCCACCTTCCCATTTCACCGGGTCTTGTTAAATCAGTGTCCACCATTTCCATGCTGTGTAAATAGGATTCACAGCTGGGCCACGGAAGGCACTATGATTTATTTCCTTCCTTCCTTCTTTCCTTCCTTCCTTCCTTCCTTCCTTCCTTCCTTCCTTCCTTCCCCCCTCCTTCTTTTTCTTTCTTTCCTTCCTTCCTTCCTTCTTTCCTTCTTTCCTTTTTTCTTTCCTTCTTTCCTTCCTTTTTCTTTCTTTCTTCTTTTCCTTCTTTCCTTCCTTCCTTCCTTTCCCTTCTTTCCTTCCTTCATTCCTTCCTTCTCTCCCTCCCTCTTTCTTTTTTCCTTTCCTTTCCTTTCTCTTTCTCTTTCTTTCTTTCCTTTCTTTCTTTCTCTTTCTCCTTCCTTCCTTCCATCCTTCCCTCCTTCCTTCTTCTCTCTCCTTCTCTCTCTTTTCTCTTTCTCTCTCTCTCTCCTTCCTTCCTTCCCTCCCTCCCTCCTCCTCCTTCCTTCCTTCCTCTCTCCTCTCTGTCTCCCCTCCCTCCTTCCCTCCCTCCCTCCCTCCCGCCATCCCTCCTTCCTTCCCCCCCCCCCCCCTCCCTCCCTCCCTCCCCGACCCTCCCCGAGTCTCATTCTGTCACCCAGGCTGCAGTGCAACCTCCAGCTCCTAGGTTCAAGCAATTCTCCTACCTCAGCCTCCTGAGTAGCTGGGATTACAGGCAACTGCCACCACACCCAGCTACTTTTTAGTAGAGACGGGGTTTCACCATCTTGGCCAGGCTGGTCACGAACTCCTGACCTCAGGTGATCTGCCTGCCTCAGCCTCCCAAAGTGCTGGGATTACAGGCGCGAGCCACCGTGCCTGGCTTATGGTTACTTTTTGTTCATGCTGTGCCTAATAATTATCTAGCTTTTGTCTATTTTTTTCCACATTGATCACTAATTCATTTGTGAAAAATAGAAAATTCTTCTCAATGTGTTAAAACTATAAGATAAGCTCTCAATTTCTGCTTCCCCAGCCCCCGTAGATTTGTTGTTTGGAACTTTCCATCTTTTGTGTCAATCTGGATTGTTCACTCTCCAGGCCCACCACCCAGCTGTCACCCTGGGGACTCCCTCACTGTCACCCGGGTGTTCCCTTTGCGTCTCTCCTCTGTGGTATCCCTGTTTCTGGGATCCCAGATGGATTAGCTAGGAAACAGGCTAGGCTGCTATAACAGAGACCCCCCAGTACAACAGTTTATGCAACACAGAATTGTATTTCTTTCTCAGGTCACCATCTGAGTAAGTGGCCTAGGCTAGCGTGCTGGCTCCAGGCAGGTAAATTCTTCTCTCTTGTCGCTCTCTCTCTTTTGACCCACATTTTCTATCCTGAGATCTAAACTAGCTGCTCCAGCTTCTGAAACCGCCTTTGCAAAATGATAACTGAGGAAATTACGACAGTGAAAAAAGTCAGACCTAACCGACTCCATCTTCCTTCTAACCTTTAAGCTGTCCTTGTTCATCCCTGACATAGGCCAAACTAACTTTGGGAAGGACTTCAGTTCATGGTTTGACTGAAATAAATTGATAACAGCCCTTTCCCAAAAAGACCCCTCTTCTTGCCTGGGGTCCAGTCTGCCTTTGCAGGACTAACAAATTAGCTACGAGATTAGAAATTAACAGTTTAGGGGTCATGCAGCCTCTGGCTCCAAGAGTCTGAACCTCCCCATATTGCTCCTGGGGATAACAACACCATTGGAAAACCTAAGACCAGTGCTTGAGATATTTTGCAGACCTTGCACTCAATGGATCAGCCACCACCACCCAGACCAGTAATCAGGCTCAACCAGTTCTACCATTGTACCTAGGAAGAGAAGACATTAAGAAAACCTCACTTCAAACCCCTGTGATTCCATCTCCAACCTGACCAATCAGCACTGCCCACTTCCCAAGCCCCTACATGCCAAATTGTCTTTAAAACCTGTGATCTTGGCCGGGAGCAGTAGCTCGTGCCCGTAATCCCAGCACTTTGGGAGGCCGAGATGAGCAGATCACTTGAGGTCAGGAGTTCGAGACCAGCCTGGCCAAGGCAGTGAAACCCTGTCTCTACTAAAAATACAAAAATTAGCCAGTCATAGTTGCGGGTGCCCGTAGTCCCAGCTACTCGGGAGGCTGAGGCAGGAGAATCGCCTGAACCCAGGAGGTGGATGTTGCAGTGAGCCGAGATCGTGCCACTGCATCTAGCCTGGGTGACAGAGCGAGACTCTGTCTCCAAATTAATTAATTAATCAAATTAAAATTAACACTCTGATCCCCGAATGCTTGGGAGACTGATTTTGAATAATAATAAAACTCCAGTCTCCCACACAACCGACTCTGCATAGATTACTTTCTCCATTACAATTCCCCTGTCTTGATAAATCAGTTCTGTCCAGGCAGTGGGAGAGGCGAACCCACTGGGCGGTTACCCTTCCAGCACTGCGTCTACAGTCTGGCCAGCATTTAGGATGGGAGGGCAGGGGAAAGACAGGCTTCTCCCCTCTTACCGCAGTGCCTGGAGCAGATCACTTCCATGTCCTCTCTGCTGGCCCCACCTGGCTCTGGCGGACGATCCTGTGTCCGGACAACTCCACTGTGATGTGCAAAGGGAAGGTCAGATGTCAGGGACAACCAGGGGTCTCTGCCTCATGTGTTTCCTTCTTTCCTGGTTTCGTGTTAGTGATGCACACCCTCCAGCGGCTTCCTGAGAAGTTGTCTTCACGTGAACAGGAGCCAGTTTGAAAACTTCCCCACCGTAGGTCCATACCTTTGGGTCATCTCCTCTCACAGTGACCTGGGCTTGGTCCTGTCACTTGTTTTGGCCCATGGGACGACAGTAAATGTGACACAAGCAGAGACTTGAGAAGCAGGTGTGCCTTGGGGCTTATCTTACTGACCTTGGGAGCTCCAGCGTCAGAGACCATTGGAACCACAGTGACTCCATCTTGAATGGGGGCTGGGTAAAATGAGGCTGAGACCTGCTGGGCTGCATTCCTAGGAGGTTAGGCATTCTTAGTCAACAGGAGATTTACAGATAGGGATTAAGTGAACAAGGTTTACTGAACAGACCCCGGACTTAACAAACCCAGGAAATGTCCCGATGTCCCAATACCTTAAGAACAAAAGCATTCTTAGTTTAAAAATAAGTTTGGTGGCTGAGCACGGTGGCTCACACCTGTAATCCCAGCACTTTGGGAGGCTGAGGTAGGCAGATCACCTGAGGTCAGGCGTTCAAGACCAGCCTAGCCAACATGGTGAAATGCATCTCTATTAAAAATTCAAAAAATTAGCAAGGCATGGTGGCTGGTGCCTGTAATCCCAGCTACTTGGGAGGCTGAAGCAGAAGAATTGCTTGAACCTGGGAGGCAGAGGTTGCAGTGAGTGGAGATTGCACCACTGCACTCCAGCCTGGGCGACAGAGCAAGACTCCATCTCAAAAAAAAAAAAAAAAAAAAAAAAAGGTTTGCTGTAAAGATTCTTGCAGAAGAGAGATTCTTGCAGAAGAAAACATTCTTGCAGAAGAAAACATTCTTGCAGAAGAGAGTAGTTGCACAAAGATGAACAATCCCTAGTCACCAGCCCTAGTAGCAGAGCACACCTCCCCCAGGATTTTGTGGCTTTGTTGTCTTATATATAAACAAGCACTGTACCTAAGGCACATGCGTTCCTCCTCTTGCTCTTGGGAACACCCTACTCTGCCTGTGGATAGCAATTCCTTCTTGCCTTTACTCTCTTAATAAACTCGCTTTCACTTTACTCTGTGGACTCGCCCCGAATTCTTTCTTGTGCAAGATCCAAAAACCCTCTCGTGGGTCTGGATTGAGATCGCTTTCTGGTAACACTGGGGTGATCACAGGGCTGGCCTGGGACAGCCCACTGGGTGACAGAGACGCCTGCTGATGGCATCTGTGTTACCCTGAGCCAACCAGAAAACCTGTGAGTGAGGCCGTTCTAAAACATTCATCTTCAACTCTGCCTCCCAGCCCACACACGGAATTGTAAGAAATAGTCAATGTTTACTCTTTTTTTTTAAAGACCCTAAATCAAAAGCTAATTGGTACAAAACCTCGCGTGGGTAAAACGTCTTTGTTTCCCTCTCAAGTGTAATCAATAGTTTGAAGGGTCATAGCTAGTATTTGAGGTTTGAAAATTTCTTCTTAGAGTTTGAAAGCAGCGCTCCCTTCCCTTACTGCTGCTGGGAAGCCTGAAGACGTATTCTGATTCTCCTAAGCCATGGTTTCCAGTGTTCTCAGTCTCCCTGAGTTCTGATTCCTAAAGGGATGGCCCTGGAAGTGGGTGGGCTTTCTGCCATCGTGCGAGGCACAGTGGTTTCTTTTCATCTGCAAAGTTTGATTCTTCAGGTCAGAAAAATTTTGAATATTTTCTTGCCTCCATTTTCTTTGTTGAACTCCTCATATCTGTGTGCTGAGGCCTCTTAGAGGAGGTTAGCTTTGTTGTTTATTTATTTATTTATTTTGAGACGGAGTCTCACTCTGTCACCCAGGCTGGAGTGCAGTGGCGCAATCTCGGCTCACTACAAGCTCCACCTCCCGGGTTCAAGCGATTCTCCTGCCTCAGCCTCCCAAGTAGCTGGGATTACAGGCATGCCCCACCATGCCCGGCTAATTTTTGTATTTTTAGTAGAGACGGGTTTCACCATGTTGGTCAGGCTGGTCTCCATCTCCTGACCTCAAGCGATCCGCCTGCCTTGGCCTCCCAAAGTGCTGGGATTACAGGTGTGAGCCACTGCGCCTGGCCGAGGTTATCCCTTTTTCTCATCTGTTTTCTTTGGGATTCTCTTTGATTTTTTTTGTTCTACTTCCTGAGAAATTTCCTCAACCATATCTTCCAATCTTTGCAGAGATCTTTATTTTTGCAATTATGCTTCCAGTTTCCATGGTTTCCTTAGAGTCTCCACGTGTTTCCATGGCTATGTTTTCCAAATTCTCTTATCTCTATGCAGATATTCATTATCAGAGTTTTGAAAACTATATTCCACTTGGCACTGTAGCTAAAGGTTGCAGCTGTGGAACTGAGCGCCAGTAAGGCCCCTGCCAGCAGACCCACAGAACAGCACCTGCCTTCCTCCTGCTGAACCTGACGCCCAAAACTCCCTCTTGAAAGCCAGAGGCAGGGCCTGGCTCCTGGCAGGGTACAGGAAAACTTACCCACACACTCTCCTGTTTAGCTCAGCAATTGTGGCAGGTGGGGCGGGGCCTCTCTGGCTTCCTGAAGAATCCAGGTACCCTGTCGTTTCTCTCCCCCGAGGCTTCCATTCTCTGGGACCCTCAGGCACGTCTGTGGGGGAGAACTGAATGAGGAGTTATGTGCTACCTGTGTGATTGTGAGCTAATTCTTTAACCTCTCTGAATCAGTTTCCTCATCTGTACCATATTCTCATGGAGAGTGTGTGTGTGGAGATCATGATGGGCCACGCGCACCTGATGCAAGACAAAACAAGACAACTATCATTACGGAGTGTCGTGTGCCAAGCACTGTGTTTTGCACTATCCAAGTTAATCTTGCCCTTTGTCTCCCACCACAAACCTACAAGACAGGGAGTCCTATTAGCTCCATTTCCTCAGTGATGAATTCAGAGCTAGGGAAAGTTAAGAGCTGAATTAGGAGCTAGAGGCAGCAAACCCTTGATGTGAACCTAGCTTCCCAGTGCAAAGCCCATGGGCATCCCCACTTGCCATATTGCCTCCCGATGGGCTCCACCTCCATGAGATCGGACTCATTAAAAACAAACAGCATCCTGGGCCTCGTTTTTGATGTAACATTTGTTATTTTATTGGAAAAAGCTGGTATTAACATATTTATAGTTTTATTCAACAATTGGGTAATTTGTGAGACACCAAAGAGAAAAAGAATGCACCTATGAGTTACAGAGTCCAAACTGATCAGGGCTGACAACTTGACCACCATGTATCCCACACCACCACCACCACCACCACCACCACCCCCACCTCCACCACCACCACCTCCACCACCCCCACCACCACCCCCATCACCAAGAGCTTCGTCCTCAGAGAAGAGCTAAATTTAAAAAACCCAACAACTTCACAATGACCATGTGAACGCCCGTACATTCGAGAAGACCAGAAAATGTAAGCAGAGCAGGGATGCAAGTCCGTGACTATTACGCTGGTCCTTCCGCCATTTCTGGTTTTGTCCCTCCCACTGACACCTTTTCTTAACACACATTTTATCTTCACAATTTGCTTTGGACATCATTATTTTCCAGGGATCCAAAGACATACTTTTCCTCAAAGAAGATCTTTTCCTTTCTTTTTTCTCCTTTTTGGTTTGGTACCCAAAGTTTAAAACAGAAGTAAGGAACTAGGAACCATATTAAGACCTCCTTTTGAAGAACATGTAAGATTCATACTTTGAAGATGGTAAATGTTAAATCTATGATGTGACAGTAACCTCTAGCTGCAAATACAAGTTTCCTCTCTTAACATTTGACTCACAAAGGGAGATGGATCGTAGCAAATATCCAAGTAATTGGTAAGGCCCTCGGAGCTGGGTTTTGGCTTCAACACGCTATCTATACAATTAACCACATTCTCAAACCTCTTTACAAGGGGGAAAAATGTAATCCAATCCTTTGATTGTTAAATTTAATTAGAATAGATATGTACATATAATACTGTCCAGGTCAACTGGATTTTATAGTGATATATAAACAAACATTCTTCATTCACGTTGATTAAAAAAAAAAAAAAATCAATGATCCATTTCCCTGTGTAAATGTTATACGGCCAGAAGTGAGTACACATGCACTTTGTGCTTTTACACACACAAAAGTCTACTGTAATCCACTGAGAATAACCTCAGCTGGGTCTATTTCCTGGCTTATGTTACATCTTGTAAAAAACCAAACAAAACAGAACGGTTGGATTTGGCTGGGTCTCTGCTCCTCACTTTCTGAATCAAAATGCCAAACTACGTGGTTCTGCTGTGAGTCCATGAGCAAAGCCGACTCAGAGGAGTGGGCAGGTGTGGTATCGTCAGAACAGGAGCATCTACCATGGAAACACCACCTTCTCTGTGGTCCTCATTGTCAGAGGGGCAGAGCTCCCGAGGGACATGTCCTCTGGGACTGTGTGGTCCTTAAAGTACAGGTATCCTAAAATGGTCAGAACATGCAATTTCCTTTCAGAGGCAGTTCAGTGCATTGGCTCAACGAGGGTGCAAGCCCAGGTTGAACTGGAGTCCCGGGGAGGGCCGTACTCCTGAAGCCACGCAAGGAGCTCCGGGGGGGTCTTCTCCATCTTCCATCCTGCATTTCAGTTCTCCTGGACCCTTGTCGCCAAGTCTGCCATGTCCTATTTTCCAAGACAGAGAGGCATTCCCTTCCAAACCTTCCATTCGAGTGTCACTTAAACATGAGCCACCCACGAGATGGACCGGAGAGAACCTCGTGTGAAGACCCGGACGGGCTCCTGACACCACTGCTTGGCGGGCGCCTGCCATGGGTGACCTGTGCATCTGCTCAGAGCCTCAGTTTCTTCTCGTGGACAGAGGAGATCCCAAGGTTTCCTCTTATCCCCAGCATCCAGCCCAGAGCCTGGCACACTTCGAGAAGTTGGTGCTTACGATGGAAATGAATGAACACCCACCTCACAGTCAGGAGGAAGATTCCAAAAAATCTTGAATGGGAGCCAGTGTCGGCTCCAGGAAGGTGCCCAGTGAATGCTGAAGGGTGAGGGGAAAGCGGCTGCAGGGAGGGCTGCAGGGGGCAAGTCAACTGCCTCTAGGGCTGAGCACCATGCCCAGCACACAGGAGAGGCTCAGCAAATGGCAGGTAAATCAGATGAGGACACAGGCACACAGAAGACAAACCCCACCCCACTCCTCTCGGGAAACAGAACCAGATCTGGGACCTGGGATGTTTCAAGATGTTCAGAAAACCTAGGAAAGAAGCTTGCATCTGCAAATTCTCAGCGTGAATTCGCCATCCAAGATACAAAGGTCAGATCATCAACTCGGAGACAGGGCGAACTGCCCCATGTATAACCAAAAGACCCCCTGGCTGGCTCGTTTGAGATTCGTCATCTGTCCCTGAAGCCCCGATCTGGGACCGGTGAGGCGTGGGGGGAAGCAGCTCCCATCAGCTCCGGCCCCTGCAGCAGGACGCACTGGAGTGAAAAATTAATCCGGACGCATAAAAAGTCCTATTGATGTGGTAAAGACCGCAGACCGAGACGGTAAAGGGACGTGAATGAAAGAACCCTGAACTGTAAGACTCCACAGTCATGTCCATTTTATGATTTGTGGCGGTGAACGCTTCCTTTCCTTTTTATTTTTTTTAAACAATTACTGCCAAACACAATTCTGGCCTAGGGAAGCTGGGGCAGGGATGGGGGCTCAGGCTAACTGTGTCCACACACTGCCACCTCTGAGGCCGTCCTCGTAGGCGCTGTGACTTCCTTCCCTTCCTTGCGTCGCGGTCGTGAAGATCATGTCGGGGATGACTTGCACGAGGCTGGGTGGCGGGGGCCGGGATCTGCACGTACCTAGTGCATGTCAGAGTTCACCTTGTCCTGGAAGATGTACAGGTTGTTGGTGGCAGCGATGGCGATGATGTTCTCAGCCGGGTGCCAGGCCGTGTGCAGGATCTTCTTGGTGAAGTCCAAGCTGTCCACACTGATGTCGTCACGCCGGCGCTTGCCCCCCACGCACACACGTCGCGGCTTGAGCACAGCCCGGGGCTTGCTGCTTTCCCGCGAGGCCTCCAGGGTCACGTCCCGCTTGGTATTCCGATCGAACATGCGGAAGAAGTTGTTGTAGGCCCCGGTCATGATGACGCTGGTGGGAGAAGGAGAGGCGTCAGGCGAGGAGGAGCACAAGCCTCTTCTCAAGAAATAAGCCCAGGTGTGGGGACTCATGCCTATAACCCCAGGACTTTGGAAGGCCCCGGTGGGAGGATCACGTCAGCCTAGGAGTTCAGGACCAGCCTGGACAACATAGCGAGACTCCACCTCTACAAAAAAAAATTTTAAATGACCACAGTCCCAGCTGTTCGGGAGGCTGAGGCAGGGGGATCACCTGAGCCTGGGGAGGCAGAGGCTGCAGTGAGCTATGATTGTACCGCTGCAGTCTAGCCTGGGTGACAGAGTAAAACTCTGTCTCAAAACAACAAACAAACATAAAAGCAAGCAAGCCCAGAGCCGACAGAGCCATCACTCCCTGGAAAGGGACTCCACACCTACCTCTATTCCCCTGTCTCTTGGGGTCTCTTATATCCCCTCACGTGTCAGCTGCCACCAACACGTAGACTCTGGGGCCAGGAGCTAAGATCATTGTTATGCTCTGCCCCAATCATCGTGAAAACACCGTCCTGGCCAGGCGCGGTGCCTCACACCTGTAATCCCAGCACTGTGGGAGGCCGAGGCGGGCGGATCACCTGAGGTGAGGAGTTTGAGACCAGCCTGGCCAACATGATGAAACCCCGTCTCTACTAAAAATACAAAAATTAACTGGGCGTGGTAGTGGGCGCCTGTAATCCCAGCTACTCGGGAGGCTGAGGCAGGAGAGTTGCTTGAATCCAGGAGGCGAGGTTGCAGTGAGCCGAGATCGCACCACTGCACTCCAGCCTGGGCAATAAGAGCAAAACTCCGTCTCGGGAAAAAAAAAAAAAAAAAAAAAGAAGAAAGAAGGAAAGAAAAGAAAAGACAATGCCCTCCTGTAATTTCCATTAGTCCAGGAGAGAAAGCCCTGGCCTTCCAAAGGGACTGTGCAACCACAGCAGGAGGTAGACACGGAAGCACCAGGTAGACACGGGACAGAGAACCACCAGGCCCTGCTTCCCTCCAGGGGCCCCCCTGTCCCGAGGAGTCGGGTGAATAAAGGAACACGCATCGCCATGAGGGACGGGGCGAGCAGTGCTGACGTGCAGAGGCTCACCGCCCTCACCATCCTGCTAAAGAGAATTCCACACCATTTCCTTGCTCTCCCTGCTCCTAAGGAGGGGATCCTGCTGGTGGGAGGAAGGATAAGTTCATCGACATAGTAAGAGGCAGGACAGAAAGCACAGCTCTGTGGGCCTGCGCCCGGAGGAAGGGTTTGGGGTTTGGCCTCTGCAGGGCCCTGGAGCAGCTGTGGTGCGCGAGGTAAGCAGGGAGGAAGAGGGCATTCCAAAAAGCGGCCACGAGATAAACAAGTTGTCCTGCTGAAGGCTCTTCAGGGAGGAAACCTGTTTCCTTTTGGAAGCCAAGTTGGGCTTCCTGAGGTTAACACTGTTCTGAGATAGAACCAGGCGGATCCCTGGGTCTCCACGGGTTATGCACAGAGGACAAAAGCTCACACGTGAGCTCAGGCACTGTGGTCAGGGGCTTGGGCTCTGGCCAGTCCCCCTGGGTCTGGATCCCAGCTCTGCCCTACCCTGACATGCACCCTATCTTAGTTTTCTATAAATATTAGGGTCAACAAGGGAACACAGCCCCTGGTGAGTGCGAATCAGGGGCCACAGGCTGAACACCCCGCACAGTGCAGGGCTTGGGGCACTTTGCCTCTTGTTATTTACCAGGTACTTCTCGATCCTAATCGTCCATGTGACCGAAGCCACACCTGCTTTATATGTGACTCAGAGCCTGGGACAAGGGAAGCAACATGAGCGTGGGGCTGGGTGAACGAGTCCCACAGAAGGACCCTGCCCAGGCACCACAGGCTGAGTGGGGGAGGCCACACTCCCCGCGCTGGCACAGGGGAAGGCAGCCCCCTTTGTTCTTCAGGGAACAGTTCACATAATGAACCTGCGTGATTTCACACAACGCTGGCTCTTCTGATCCATTTAGTGGAAGGAGAGCGACATAATTAAAGTTATTTGCAACCCACACAGTTCCTGATCTTCCCTCTGTTCGGTGTGGAAATCAGCTGACACGTGCTCTGGCGGAGAGGGAGGGGGCCCCTCTCATCCTAGAGCACCAAGCCCCAGCACCGTGAGAGCCATTCCTCACATTCATGCAGGTTTCTTAAATTCCAGAAGATTCCCTTAACCGGGAAAAGGGCAGGTGAGCTGCTTCACCTCTCCTAGCCTCATCTGCATGTGGGATCAAAACGCTGGCTGCTTTCAGCCCCAGTGCTCCCCTCCTCTTTCCTTTGGGGACAGAAAGGCTCCTGCCCACTCCGTCCCCATTGGGGCTTGTAATCCCAGCTGCTTGGGAGGCTGAGGCAGGAAAATTGCTTGACCCCGGAAGGCGGAGGTTGCAGTGAGCTGAGATGGCGCCACTGCACTCCCTATCCCTGTGAGCTGTCAATCACAGTGCTCTCTCCGCCCCCTGGCCTGGCCAACTGGGTTCAAAAAGTGGGCATGTGACCCACACAGAGCCAATCAGATCCTTCCATGAGAGTTTTACACAGTCGCTGGGAGAGGTTTGCTGGCTGAGGATAATGGAAAGCAGAATGATTTGGGAGTCATCTCCGAAGAGGGAGAGGATGAGGCTAGTGTGTAAGGAGAAGCAGGGAGAAGCAGAGATGGGTAAGCACAGAGAGAAGAAAATGGCCCTACGGATACAGCATGAGCCCCTGGGGAAGCCTTGCCCTGGGACGTCTCTGAGCAAGTGTAGGCGTATCTGACTCCTGCACCTGAGCATGCTCAGCTGGCACAAATCCCTCCCACCAGGCAGGACAGATAAGGAGAGCTTCATGGAGGAGGCGACATTGGAGCTGGGTGTGGGAGGGTCTGCGGGATTCCTCCAGGTGGGTAACCAGGGGAAGGGCAGGCCTGCCAACATGATAGTCCACGCAGGATCACTGGGACCCCTGCCTATACGACTGGGATCTTGCTGAAGGCATCACACACGGTCTCATCCCCAAAGAGGCCACGAAGGTCACAGTTTCCTAGAACCACTTTCCAGCTGAGCTGACTTAGAGGGGCCCAGGGGCTTCCTCAAGCACACGGTGGAGAGGGGTAGAATGTGGACCAGAAACTGAGGGAGTCCAGCAGGAGAGCTGCTGCCTCTCCACAGCGCGCTCCCCATCCGCGTTCTGCCGGCGCTGGGAAGCCCCACTGCAGGGTCCATCCGGCGGCCACCAAGCAGCAGCCGCGGCGGTCTGTGGGCCGGGCCAACGGTCAGAGGGGGTCAACAGGAATACCAGGGCAGCAACTGGGAGCCCGCGAGGATCCGAGTTTGCTTTGGTCTGCAAGGATGCAGGGACCGGGGGGAATCCTTGCTTCTCTCCTGAGCCTCTGAGCCCCTGGAAGGCAGGACCCAGGATCTGTTTATCTTGGACTCCTGACCATGGGGCATGTTGTTCTCAGAACAGTGCTCAAAGTGAAGTGGGAGGTGGCACACTTCCATGCCTTCTAGAAACATCCACAGCCACTGGACGCACCTGCCGTCCCAGTGAAGGGCTCAGAACAGGTTGAGTCATAGTAGCCCCCCAGGGCATGCCACCCATTGCGGGAGGTAAACAAGGACAGAGGTTCCAGCCGGGCAGACAGAGCCAGGTGTGCAGCGAGAAACAGGGAGGCGGGTGGGGGACCACTAGGGCAGGGCGTGGCTGGCGTGTAAAGTGCATGCAGGAAGTTGCAGGTGGGAGGCAGGACGGAGAGCCCAGGCCTGGACACCACTGTCAGCTTGGAGGAGTTTGGCAGCTTCCCCAGTCCTGGGAGCAGGCGTCACCTGGCCGTGGGCGCCCCCTGGTGGTAGCTTGAAGGAAGGATGGGCTGTGGGTCGCAACCAGCCGGGACCTACCCCCCCAAAATGCACAAGAGCTACAGGTTCCTCTCCTCTGATTTGAATAGACCCTCTTGGGGCCCACTGCACCAGGGAACCCCTAATGTGTCAGGGCCTGCAGCTCAGGAGCATGGGAGGAGCCCTGTCTGCTGGGGGTGTCTGGGATCTATCTGGGGGCAGGGCCTAGAGAGAAGGTCCTGTGTCCTGCTGACCCAGCTGTGCCAGTCCAGCCCCAGGCCAGTCCTCAATCCTGGTTTTGTAAGTATCCTTTAGTGGTCCCCTGTGATCACCATGCCGGCCCCTCACCTGAGCTCGGGCTCTGCTCAGAGACCCCCGCGGTCAGGGGGAGCTCCAGGATGTTGGCAGCTCTCAGGAATCTCCTTCCCTGGACTCAATGGCTTGGCCCCCTGCTTGGATCCAGCCCTGCTTCCAGGGGGCTCCCTCCTAGTCCTGTCCCTGCCATGTCCAGCCCCTCCTCTTATCCCACACACCAACCCTGATCGTCCCAGTCCTGTGCCCAGAGCCAGAGAGTCATAGCATGGTCATCTCACATGACCACCACAGTGCTGGCCACTCTCAGAGGTCTGCTAGAGCCAGACTGATGCCATCCACAGGGTGGGCACCCCCCACCAGTGACGCCCGAGTCAGGGCTGCTGGCTCTCACTCTGCCCTCCTTGCCCACCACACTGGACAGGACTGCGGGGAGGAGGTGACAGTACATGGGCTCCTGACGGGTGGTATTCTGATCTAGCAGCCAGTGTGGTCTTTATCTCCGCACTGTCTGTCACCTGGAGACCCACTTCCGGATCTGGGCAGCTGGACTAGGAGGCATCCGGTCCTTGAGGAAGCAGCTGTAGGAGACACTGAGAGGCTACCTCTCAGCTTCTGAGCTTGAAACTCACAGATGGAGAATAGGCTTGTCCATTTCAGAATCTTACACTCGGCAGGAGCCTGAGCACTAAGCTGATGTGATTTGGGAGGGCAGAGGAGGGATTTTCCCACCTCCAGAATGGAGGAAGAATCCCAGAGAAGAGACACCGAGGTAAGGACCCACGGGTAGAGGTAAGGGGTCCCTGCCACGACCCCCTTGTCCATACCCACCCTGGGCTGAGCCCAGGCTAGGGAGACACAGGAACTCACTTCTGGCACTGGGGGGCCACTTTCCAAGGAGGTGAGTTGGAGAGACAGCTGGACCTGTGGGTTATGACCAGCCCTGGAGGGTGCAGGAGCTCCGAGGTGCCCCCGAGCCTCAGCGGGCCTGAGTGGGGTGTCACCAGGAAGAGAAGGAGACAGCAGTGGTGATGGGAAGAGGGCTGAGTAGGCCGATGGTCAAAGCCATAGGGGCGCATGGCTGTCTCAGGGCATGCAGGTGTGGATAGATGATGGTGACCAGGTGTTGGGCTACAGCCCTCGCCCCTGACAAGCTGAGAGAGGGGGGCACATCACTAGGGCCCCTGAATTAACTAAATATGTTCCCACTACTGCCTATAGGGCAGGCGCCAACATGGCTGTGAGGTTCAGTGACAGAAGATGAAGAAAGTTTCATGTCCTGCCCCTTGAATCTGAGCACTGAGAGTTGGACCTGCTCTGGAAAGCATGGGCTCCACCCGGGCACCTGGACCCATCGAGGCTGAGTAGCCCTGTGCTGCGGGTCACCAGGATCCTAGCCCAGGCCCCCGCAGGGAAGAAACCCTCCCTACGGTGAGGTGAGGTGTGGGCGGAGGTCAGGGCTTACCTGTCGCTCCCATTCCAGGCACATTCAAACTTGTCGAAAATGCAGTCATTCTCGTATAAGGAACAGAGCTTGCTCCGAAGGTAGTCGTGGACCTGGTGAGAGAAGGGATGAGGTGAGTGGACGGGGCACCCCGACCATCCTGGCCCCTCCACAAGGAGGGTCTCAAAGAGCAGCAAGGGTTTGCATGCCCTGACACGGCCCGACGCAGCCCTGCTCATCTCAGCAAGGGTCTGAATGCCCTGACACAGCCCGACACAGCCCTGCTCATCTTATCGGGGGGCCCGCGACCAGGCGACCAGGCACACGGCTGACCTCCGAGCTGTGGCCAGAGACGGGAGCAGCACCCAGGAGCAGAGTCCACTGTGACGAACAGAACGCCCACAACACAGGGGCCAGGACTGCCTGGGGACCAGATCCTGGCTCTGCCCTCCCAGCTGTGTGATCTTGGACAAGTTACTTCACCTCTCTGAGCCTCAGTTTCGTCAAACTTAAAGTGATAAGAGAGCGAACCCCACGGCAGTTCTGGGATTAAGTGCAGGGCAGGCCTTTTGAGCGTCATGATGACCAAGAACACAGGGTGGCGGCCATGAAGAAAGGGGAAGAGGGAACGCACACAGGGTTTCTCATCCGTGCACCGCACGAGGCACTGAGGCTCACAGGGTCACACAGCCTCTAAGAGGCCGACCAGACCCTTCCCCACAATTCCTGGACCTCACAGGAGAGATGCTGACATCCCATGACCCGCATCCACCTGACTGCAGCCGGTCCTACAAGCCCGGTACCCGGAGGGCCTCATGAGTGCCGGCCCTCTGCTGGGGCTGGAGCTGCCAGGACAACAGGGCATGGGCTCTGCCCTCTGGGTGGGGAAGGGGAGGTAACTGGGTGCCATGGAGCCTGGTTTCAACTCCCAGAAGTTGAAAATAACAACCAATGAACACAGAAAACGTGAAGGGTGGTGTGAACATCAATTTCGTGTGTCAGCTTGGCAGGGCCATGGTACCCAGATCCTTGGTGTCTCTGTGAAGACATTTTGTAGGGGAGGTTAACATTGAAGCTGATAGACTGAGTAAAGCTCCGTCATGTCGGGGGTCTCGTCCAATCAGTCGAAGACCCTGACAGAACAGACAGACCTCCCTGAGGACTGGTGGATTCCGCCAACAGATGCCTGTAGGCTCGCATGGTCACTCCCCTGGGTCGCCAGCCTGCCGGCCTGCTCTGCAGATTTAGAACATGCCACGTGAGTCGACTCCTTCAAATCTCCCTCTCTTTCTCAGTCTCTCTCCCTGTCCTGTTGCTTCTGTTCCTCTGAGCCATCTGACTAACACGGTGGTAAGGGCTACACAGGAAAACAGAGTGGCATTAGGGGAAGCAGGATTGGGAGGAGGGGCCTGCTATTCACTGCAGACAGGATGGTTAGACAAGGCTACCGGACTCCCGCCTGGGGCCCTGCTCCTCCTCCCCAGCCCCCGTGTCCTCCTGGTGACCCCAGCCTTCCCCTCGGGCCCCTGGGCTGCAGCCCCACCAGGCTGAGGGTCCCTGTGTTCCTGTCTGTCTGGGACCTTTGAGGGTGAGGCTGAGGTTCTTCCTTCTCTCTGGGCCCAGGGTCGAGCACTGTGCTGGGCACAGGGTACTGGCTCAGTATGTGTAACAACTAAAATCAAGGAGGATGAATGGCAGCAGGTTTTAGTGTTCATGTCCCATCCCGGGGCTGCATTTTTGTGTGTCCCCCTTACTCAGTCCCAGCAGCTTTAGTGATGCATGCTTCCAAATACGCATGCTGTTCTCTCTCCCGTGCACTAAGCCTCTCCTGCCCTCTAGTGGCAGGGTGAGGAAGAGCTCTGGAGAAAGACAGTGGATATCAGTCTGAGGTCCGCTGCTCGCTGGCTCTGTCACAGATTCGCCATTTAACTCAATGGTCTTGCAATAAAATGGGATGGAGAGAACACCGGCCCTACCTCCCAGGACAGCTGGGAGACTTAGATGAGGCAAACTACTATGGACTTACCTCAGTGTGGCTCATTCAACACCTGTCCCCAGCCCCTTCACCCCCTCCTTCTTCAACCACAGAGGCTGTCAAACATAATTTTCCCAGCCACTGTGGTGGCTGCTGGGGACCCATTCTAGACAATGAGGTATAAGAAGTCTTCTGAGAAGCATTCTGGGGCAGATTTTACAATCACAGTGAAACATGCAATAGACCCCAGGGGTGAGATAAAGCACATTTCCTATTTCCTGTCTGGAATGTAGGCAAAGTGCTTGGAGGTGTGGCAGCCACTTTGCCACCATGAGGTACCACATATGAAGGTGGAAAATCAATGCCCAAATGATGGCAGACTGGATCACAGAAGGAACCACTGTGGTGCTGCCAGGGTCACGGAGCACCCCCACCTTCCTGAACTGCCCTCTCCGGACTCCCTGTGGTGGGAGAACAGCCACGATTTGTTAAGCACTGCATACCAGCCAAACACAGTCCTGCTACACACATTTCTAGCACATCATAAGCCACCAAAAAATGTTGGTTGTTGTGCTGCTTTTATGTAGTTATTGGTATTATTTTAGCATCAATAGGTCAGCTGGGCCAGACGCCATAAGTGCCCAGCTTAGGGCCTCACCCTTCAGAGCAGTCATTCCCCTGCTTCGTGGGGTCCGTCATGAGAATTTTGGAAAGCTGTGTCCCCTTCCCCTGAAAATGCCGGTAGAAAACATTCCGCGTAGTTTCAGGGGTTCAAGGGCCTTCGTTGACCACAGGGATGGACGTAAGCGACTGGATGAGGGGCCGAAGGGGGTTGGAAATGTTCATTTCCCTGAGCTGCCTCCAGAGGGAGCCAGAGAGTTGCTCCCGCAGGCTTGAGCCGGGCTTATCCTGTCCGTCTCCTAGTCTGGGGTCTCTGCCATTCCCACAGGGACAGAGGGGGGTTGGGTCCTGCCTGCGGTGTGCAGTGTGAGGCGGCGCCTGAGAGAGGAACTGGGGCAATCGCAAGCACTCACGTATACACACGTGGCTGACAAAGGGGTGGTCCCCATAGCGGTCCTTGTGGGTGTGCGGCTTCCAGGGGCATGCGCTGTTCCTCTGGGGCCCGAGTCAGATCAGAGCAGCCCACCCTCTGACACCTGCACCCATTCCCAGCGGGGCCTGTGCCGCCCAGGACGCCTCCCTGCCAGGTCTTGGCAGGGAGGAAAGGAAAGCGTGGGGCTCTGAGCCTGGGCTCTGAATCTGTCACTGCCCAGCCGAGACACCTCCCTCATCTCCCCACCTCTTAGTGCCCGGGTTCCCTTTCCACCAAATGGGATGATGGCTCCTTGTCACCGGGAAGTAAGGAATGGAGGTGACAGATGTCAAGCACGTGGCACCCCGTGTGTAAGGAGTGACACCGTGAGGAACCGGCTGGGGTTTCTGATGGGGTGTCTTCCCACCCATGTTTGCACAGCCAGATCTTACTCATCCTTCAAGGCCTGGCACAAATGCCACCTCCTCCAAGAAGCCTCCCTTATCTCCCCACCTAACTGGAACCAGCTTTGAAGCCATCCCACATTTCTCTGAAGTCCACATTTTATTTTAACATCACATGAGTTTTGTTGTCTACCCCCTAACATATCTGCATGGATCAAAAGAGCAAGATAATAAATAATACTGTCCAAGAAGGGCCCGGACTTCACCTATACTCTGGGCTTATAGGCCTGTGCTGAGGATCTGGAAAGGAAACATGTGCCAAGTTCACCTCTGTGTACACTACTTACAGATGCACCCTGGGAGGGCAACGCTTAACCCACTTGAATGGTACAGCTCCGATACAGGCTCCCAGGGGTGAGGAGGGAAGCCATCATCTACACGCTCCACTGGGGCCCAGCCTGACGCTCATCTCTGTTCCCACATCTCCCTCCTCCCTTGAATTGAGGCCCCTGGGCCTTGTCTGGGGACATCCGAAGCTCCCTGTGAGGCAGGACTGAGCACTCCGACCCTCTGCCAAGCTATGTGTGAGGATGAGTTGCTGGATTTCTTCAGCCTCCGTGTCTTCACCTACAAATTGGGCATATGGAAGCCACACCTGGCTAGGAAGGCCCCTCCATGGGGATCTCAGCATAGGGAAAAAAGACCCAGGATTGGAGGTCTCCTGCTGTGGTGCCCACCTGGTAGGTCTCTATGGGTCTTGCCTCCATGTTCAGGTCCCAGACCTTGACTGTAAGGTAATCCCGGGTGAGCATGTAGCGGCCACTGTGGCTGAACTTCACGTCAGACACGGAGGAGATGATTTCCGAGAAGAAGGAGCGGTTACTGGGGTCCTCGGGCTCTTCAAAGACTGTGGAGACAGAGAAGCAATGGCCGTCACTGGGCTGCTCTCACTCACAGGGTTGGCATGACAGATGATGCTGTTTTGCACCTGGGCCCATGCTCTGTTTATTCAGTCATTCATTCATTCCTCAATGAGCAAAGGAGCCTGGTAAGATTCTGTGTGTATACAAATAGCCATTACTATCTCCATTCATAGCCAAGAAAATGGAGGAGCAGCTGGCTAAACCCCATGCCTGGGGAATCAATGCTGGAAGAAAGTGGTAGAGTCGGCATTTGAAGCCAGATCTATACTTGATGTGCTGCCCTTTACTGCCCCCTACTGGTGATGCTGAATGCCAGCCTGCAAAGGTGTCCTGACATTCTCAAATGCGCTGGACAATGTCCTCTACCGGGCTGGGCACTGCTTGTGGCTCTGACACTAACTGGCCCTGGGACCTTGGGTGGGTAGTTGTCTCTGTTCATGGTGTCCTGGGCAGGCATGGCTGAGCCCTGCCCACAGCTGGGTTTTGTTTCACTGCCACGGGGGTTGTAACAAAATCAAATCTGACAGTCACGGAGGTGGTACAGTCTCCTGTGTGCCACCCACTGACCATCTCCTATTTTCTGGGAGCACCTGCTCCACACAGGAAGTTGTTTATCTGGTCCCTAAAGGCAACAGTTTGCTGCCCACCCTGGACAATTATAGACTGGGACAGAGTGGTCAATGAGACTCCCCCGAGAGTGTCCCCTCCCCACTGCCCCCATAACCTGGCCTGCCTGGACTGCAGAGGTTCCCAAAGTGGGACAAGGTCTCTAAGCTCATTTCCGCTGGTATCTGTCTCACTGGTAGCAGTGACCCTGGGGCTGAAGTAGTGTGGGGACTAGGACCCCTGTTGGGTCAGGCACTAACTCCCTAGGACCTGGGCCACAGACAGACCCAGGGAGCCATGGGAAGAGGACGTGGTGGTTGGGTTGACAGCCATTCACCAGCCAATCTGGAAGGACCTAAACATATGACAACCTGTCCGGCTGTCCCCATGGAAACCTGCTGAGTGGCAGCCTTGCCTGCTGGCCTGCTCTGGTTTCTACCCCGGAAACAGGGAGGCAGAGCTGATCACAGTGCCCTGAGGTTCCCTGCGTGCGGGGAGAGGAGGGGAGGGGAGGGGAGGGAAGCTGCTTATAGGGCAGGAAAAGGCTCCCACGTTTATGTTCATGCCTCTGGTATCCCCCCAAGTCAGAGCAGGCAGGCAGGCAGGAGGAAGGTCGCCCCCCCACCTCTCTTGAGAGCAAGGCCTCCAAACGCCTGTCTCTGAAGCAGACCCCTGAAGCTCAGGAGCTCTAGAGCTCCGTCCTTAGCCTCTCCACGGCCTCTGATGAGCAGTGGTGGCCTTCAACCCCACACCTCTGCCCTCCAAGCCGCGGCACTGCACCGGGTATCCTGAGGGCAGGCGGTCGCTCCTTCCAGTCCTGGTGTCAAGAACGGGGAGGCGGGAGGGAGCCTAGTTTATCCAGTAATAGGTGGTGGCGTATTTTGGAATTAGAATGCTGTCAGGCTGGCAGGTGTTGAATTAACAAAACTCAAAACTGACAGTAGGCGCCTCCTTTTCCAGGAGCCCAACCACCCTAACCCACCCTTCCACACACCCCCGGTCCCCAGGCCTGCCTCCTGACCTCAATCTCCCTCCACCGTTCAAAGGGATGCCCTTCTCAGTGGCCCGAGCTTTCCTCCTTCCACAAGGGCATGTTGAAGGGAGGACCAGAAAGAAAACCAGCACCATGGGAAGGAGGGGTGAGGCTGCTCGCAGGGGGAGCTGGGCGGGAACAGGCTGCGGGGTCTGAATCCCTGAGCCCCTTGCGTGGCCTTGACTGCCTCCACCTCCCTGAGCCCTGGCCTTGCTCCTCTCTACAACAGGAGCCAAGGGCGCTTTCCAGGAAGGGGCGGGAGGCGGGGGCTGCAGCCAGGCCTGGCACCACCCTGGGTACAGGCAGGGCCTTAGGCAGCAAAGATCCTGTACAGAGTGAGCCCAGTGCATGATGAGTGCTGCAGCCCTACTGACTTCCCTCCTTCCCTCCCTCCTTCCCTCCCTCCAAGCCCTCCCTGCCTGCGGAGGAGGATGGGTGGGGCAGGAGTAGTAAAATCTCCCTGAGGGTCACCTTGAGCTTCTGAAACCTCTGAGTTCTAATTGGTCATCTCACATGATAATGTTTTGTGCCCCAATAATAATAATTAAATTGGCATCGTTGTTTCTGCAGAGATATATATATATTTGTAGTTTTTCTTTGTTAAGCCAAAGAAGGATCAACCACAGTTCCCTTTTCTCTCTGATGCCTACAGTAAAGAAAACCACTTTGAATGTTTGATTCCTTAAAGGGGTGATGTTGTGCTGCCTTTCCATTAGCATTGGGTAGAGACCTCATATTTGGGAAAAGCAGGGAGAGGGCTTGAGAGAAGAGGGATCCCTGGTGGCTAAATAGATGGAAACAAGGAACAGAATCTCAGTGGGACCTGGTGGCCCCCAGCACCTGCCCAGGTGAGTGGCGGGAACCCTGTCTGGCCTTAACTAGGCTTTCTGCCGCTTGGGGGTGAGGCAGAGGTGAGTTCAAAACTAAGCCAGGGCGGCCTCTTGCAGGCTGACTTTGGGAGTGGTCCTCGCCCGCTCAGGGCCACTCTCAGATCAGACTCCCCCAAACCTGGAGGGCTGGTCTAGGTTCCCAGCCTGACTTGCAGGTGGATGCGGCCAGAATCACAGGGTGCACCGGAGCTGGGTGTCACAGGGCAGAGCAAATGGCCTAACCTCCTACCAGCCTCCAGGAGGAAAAACCGCAAAGATCAAAGGCTGAGGGGACAATGGAATCGATAGGTGGAAACAGAAAGCCAAACGACAGTGGCCCTTGTCACCACACTGCTGGCTGTACTCGGGCATTTCTGAGGGTTTTTAAGGACACAAGGAACAGAAATGCAAAAGATAGATGGGAAGGGATATTAATACGCCTGAAAACCCATTCCTAAAAGTTCCTCTTTTTCTTTTTAGACATTTCTATGAAATTTTTGATACCATAGATTTTTTTCCAAAAGACAGTAGAATCTCCTATTCCATATCAATCCCTGGCCCCAAGTGCACACGTGAACACACACACACACACACACACACACACACACACACACCCCACTGCACCTCCTTCAAAGCGTTAACAAGAGATAAGGGGTGTCCCCTCTAATTGACTGAATCACTAAGGACGTTTTACAGCAATTATTCCTGCCATGGGTTTAAAGAAACGTGTCTCAGAGCCCCGGTCACTTGTGATGGGCCCAGTCCCATCTCAACCCACTCCCCCACGCCCTAATTATTTAAAAGTTGGAGAGTTCTCAATCAGCCAAAATCTCCATCCTGTTTCTTCTTAATGCTTTTGCATAATTAGGGCTCTCATGGCTCGAGCTGGTTCCCTGACAACCACATCCCCTCCTCCCTTGGTGTTGCACGGTGTTGTGGGCACAAAGAGCCCTCCCCACCCCCACCCCCGGCTCAGGCCAAGGTGGAGGGGACCTGGGGAGCCCAACCACGGCATGGGGCGGCTGTGACGGACCTGTGAATCAAAGGAAACGGGAGGTGAAGCCTGAGAGCGGGTGCCCGCCTTCCTTCCCAGCCTCACATATAACCGACAGCTCCTCCTTCTGCTTAAAGCCCTCCTTGGCTCCCCAGTGCCCACAGGATCCAGGATCAAAGTTTAGGCTCCTACCTGTACCTGACCAGCTTCTTCTCAATGGGTCCCAACCAGCCTGCTGCTTCTGCCTCACACATGTGAGTTCCCCTCTGCCGCACACTCGAGCCCCCTTCCTGCTGGGCCCCTGGGGCACTGCATCCACTCAAAGGTTCTGGGGGTGAGTATCTCCTCAATGTTGAGCCCTAGGCATCTCCCCCTGCCTCCCCTAGCCCCTGCCCTGCCATGTGGGGGCAGACAGCAGAGTGGATCATGTTCTGTGTGACCTCAGGCAAGCCCCTGGTCCTCTCTGAGCCCAGCTTCCCTCGTCTGGAGAAGCAGCACGACGGCATCTTCAGAGGTCATGTCTGACGGCGCTGGCCCAGTGTGGGGCTTGCAGTAACTGCTCAATAAAACCATGGCGGGATTCCTGGAGTGAGTTTCATACCATTTTCTCTCCCTGAGATCCCTTTCCCATTTTCAGCTGGTCTTTCTTACCAACCCCTATATATCCTCCAGAACCCCAGGCTCACACCTGCTTTCCGTGCATATTGTTCAGATGTTCTCTAAAGAAATCCAGTGCTTACCCTCTGCTGCCCACAAGCCGCTGGGTACCTTCTTCTGTGGCACTGACAGGAGGGCCGAGTCCCCTCATGGGGCTGTAAGCTCCCTCGGGCCAGGGGTCCTGCCTTGGTCATTAGTCGCTGGTCATCTTGGCGCCTCTGCCTAGCATGGACCCTGTCTCATGGCCCTGCCCTGCTCCCTGAGCAGAGAAGCTTGTGCTGCTGCCTGCCGTTTCTGCTCTAGCCCCTCACTGACATCTTTCTTCCTCAACCTGATGCCACTGCAATTTCCAGGCCTGGCAGAGAAGCCTCAACCAACCTGGGGGTGGCCCCTGTGTGCCCGTGGCACTTGCTCTGTGGTCCTCTTGGTGGCACCTGCTGTGCCCCACTCCCGTCGTTGTCAGTGTGTGGACGACACTCCTCTGGGACTGGGGTGGAGGCCGATTGGGTTCAGACGATAGAAATGCATGGGCTTGAGCCATGCATTCAGGGACAAGTGCAGCTCAGTGAGGCCTCCGGAAAAAAAGATGGGGTGGGAGGGACCTGCAGGTGGGTGCAGGTGGGAAACACGGGAGGAGGTGGCCTGGAGGGGAGAGGGGCCTATGGGGTCCTGGGTGGTGATCACCCCGGGCTACTCTGGCCATGGTTCCCTCCTGTGATCTGATGGGATACAAGGCCATCCATGAGGGTGGAGTGGCCTGAGCCTGCTGGCCTCACCTCGGGCCGCGCTCCAGGAGGAGCTTGGAGGGTCTGAGCAGCAGAAGAAGGACAATGGGGGTTATGGATCCCAGAGCAGCCCTGGACACTGGGTTGCTCCTGGGTTCCAGGTGATGCCACGGTTTGGGGAGGGGCCTCCTGTGCAGCCTCCTTCCCTAGCCCTGAGGCGGTACAAAGTGGGGAGGGGGCAGGGAGTTCCGACAAGGGCACGGGTGGGTACAGCAGGCGCTCACTGATGAAGAGATGACAGCTGTCACTCCCTGCCCAGCACCATGTGATCGAGCCCCATCAAACAAAAGAAAACTCAAGCCCAGCTGTGGCCCCCAGGCCCGGCACACTCTCCCCTCAGCCCATCTTTGCACACAAGAGCCCGCCTCTCCACCTGTTCCAGCCACACGGGTCCTGACGTCAGCCAAGTTCCTCTCAGCCACTACTGTGGGGTGCGGCACCCCTGCTCCCATTGCCAGGCTCTTTCTCATCCAGGGACACCTCTCCTGGCCCCTGGGGAGCAGTGCATCAGAGGGCTGCAGACCCATGGAAACCTTCCCGCTCCAAGGCGCCTATTTATTTACCAGTGCACTTCCTGTGGTTCCTCCACACACCTCCACACAGACAGGAGCCTGGTCTCTGCACAGAGCCTGAAGCCATCCTGGACCTTCCCTCCCTCCGTCTCCATGCAATCCAGCAGCAAATCCAGCAGGCTCCACCTGAGACGGGGGCAGGGCCCAGCACCTTCCCCACCTGCACAGGCCACTCACTCTGCACACCAGTGTCTCTCACCTGCGTGAACACGCTTGCCCTCAGCCGGCCCCCACTTCTACCTCACCCCTCAGCTTATTCTCCACTGGGCAGCCAGAGGGATCCTGTGAACACATGGCCAGGCTGGCCCACTCCCTGCTCAGACGGCCCTGTGGTTCCCATCCCTTTCAGAGGAAACCCGAAGCTCTTGCCCTGGCCTGTGAGGCCTCCTCCAGCCACACACCTCTCTGACCTCACCTCCTCTCGCCAGCCTCTGTATCCAGCCACAGGGCCTTCACATGGGCTATTCCCACTGTTGGGGAGCTCTGCCCTGGCCCCACACCCAGATAGCTACAGGGTCTGGGCTGGGGCTGGTCTTTCCGCAGCAGACCCATTACTAGAGTGAGTTGACTCCACACAACCCCTTTAAATGCACCCACTCAGGTGGGGCACAGCGGCTCATGCCTGGAATCCCAGCACTTTTGGAGGCCGAAGTGGACGGATCACCTGAAATCAGGAGTTTGAGACCAGCCTGGCCAACATGGCAAAACCTTGTCTCTACTAAGAATACAAAAAGCCGGGTGTGGTGGCGGGCACCTGCAGTCCCATCTTCTCAGGAGGCTGAGGCAGGAGAATTGCTTGAACCTGGCAGGCGTAGCCAAGATCACACCATTGCACTCCAGCCTGGGTAATAGAGTGAGACTCCATTTCAAAAAAAAAAAAGAAAAGAAAAATAACCCAGCTCACCCACAATTCCTGTAAGAGTTTTAGTTCTCAAGGCTTCTGTGATGAGTAAGGGAGAAAGAGTGCAGGCTGAAAGCATGAGACTCTCTGAGGCTCTATCTTGACTCTACTTAGCTGTGTGACCTTGGGCAAACGTCTTAATCTCTCTGTGCTTCAATGCAGTAGACAACAATGACCCCCAAAGGCATCTATCTCCATCCTCCACCCTAGAATCTGTGCACCTGTTACCTCACATGGCAAAAGGGGCTTTGCAGATGTCATTAAGTGAAGGACCTTGAAGTAGGGGGTGACCCTGGATAATCTGGATGGGCCCAATGTTATCACAAGGGTCTGGACAGGAGGAAGAAGGAAGGGTCAAAGATAGAAGAAAGAGATGGGATGATGGAAGCAGAGGTTGGAAGGATGAGCCGAGGAGTACAGGCAGCCTCTAGAAGCCTCTAGTAGCTAGAAAAGAAAAGAAAACAGCCTACCCTGCAGCCTCCAGAGATAACACAGGCGGCTGATGCCTTCATGTTAGCTCCCTGAGTTCCAGAATGTACAACAGTCTTTTGTGTTGTTTTGAGCTACTAAGCTCGTGGCAATTGTTCCCGCAGCGATGGGAAGTGAGTATACAATTGCCCCTTGACCCTCACGCAACACAGGCTTGAACCTGCGCGTCCCCTGATGTGTGGTTTTCCCAATAAATACACTGAAAACATTTTGGAGATTTGCCACAATTGGAAAAAACTCAGATGAACCCTGTAGCCTCAGATACACACACACACACACACACACACACACACACACACACACATATCAAAAGAAAAAGTTAGGTATGTCACAAATGCATAAAATCCAGGTAGACACCAGTCTCTTCCAATGTTCATCAGCTGTTGATGTTACCGGTAATGCTCCCACCAACAGTCGCCTATTAGGAGTGAAGTTTTGGGGGAGTCAAAAGTTGAGTGTGGACTTTCAACTGCGTTCGGGCACTGTCTGCACCCCTAACCCCCACATCATTCCAGGGTCAAGTGTATTCAATTTCCTCATCTGTAGGATGAAGAGTATAACACACCCATCATAGGTGCTGAGTGTTTAATGAGATATAAACTGAAAACAGTATGTGTGTGCACTAAGCGTGCAAGGAATGAGCTGCGGCTATTATTTCACCCAATACCGGGCCAGGCACGTCGCTGGGGACCTACGAAGGGTCTCGGCCATCATCACCCCCTATTCTGAGAAATCCCAGTGTTCTGGGCACGGCTCTTTCTTTCCGTGGGCTCTGTGCTGTCATAAGCAGAAGTAACTGTCTATTTTGAGGACTCATGTATGGTTGTTTCCATGGTTACCCTGTCACCCTGCCAAGCAGACACAAGACCCGGATTTCTAGTGCTTCGGAGAAAGGTGGGAAGCTGCAGAGGGAACAGAGTGGCCTGTGTGCCTCCAGCTCTGCCCTGATGGAGGAGGGGTCCGGGGAAGTTACAGAGCTTCTCAGACCCTCAGTCTCCTCATCTGTCCAATGGCAGAAACGAGCACCTTCCCGCATCCAGGACGCTCTTCATTCGCAGTTTGATTCTGTTAGGAAAATGATGCTGTGAGCACATCTCCGGGGTGCCACTATCAGCCGCTCCCTGAGTTTTGAGCAGTAACTGGATACGCGGATGGAAGTGGGAGGTGAAGAACTAATCCTAATCCCCAAATCTCTTTTTAAAAATTAGCTCAAATAACAGCCATTTGTGTTCAGATTAAAAACAGCCACCACCTGCTAATTGGAAATCAGCTGTGTGCTTCATTTCCCATGAGAGCCTCAGAGCAAAACACAGCCTGGACAAGGCACGCGGAAGGACAGACACTTCAGCCACTCACCCCGATGTGTGGCAAATTAAACGAGGAGAAATGGAAGCTGTAAAAGCATGCTAAAAATTGCTGCACAATCTTTTTGCTGGCATGAAAGAGAAAGTGTCCGTACAGGATATTGAGTTTGAGAATGAAGAATATTCCAGAAAAATTTTAAATAAAATTTGCATAAATCAGTAATCAAAAAAGAAATTAAGCTGGTTTTTTAAAATTTTTCTTCTCTTGGCTGGGTATGGTGGCTCATGCCTGTAATCCCAGCACTGGAGGCCAGGAGTTCGAGACCAGCCTGGCCAACATAGCAAAACCCTGTCTTCACTAAAAATACAAAAAGAAAAAAAAATAGCCAGGCATGGTGGTACACACCTGTAATCTCAGCTACTCCAGAGGCTGAGGTGAGATAATCCCTTGAACCCAGGAGGTGGAGGCTGCAGTGAGCCAAGATCGTGTCAGGGCAATGGAGCCAAATTCTGTCTAAAAAAAAAAAAAGAAAAAAATTCTTCTCTCTCTCAAAAGGACACCAAATAGATCTGCACACAAGTTTTCCTAAGATTTCAAGAAGCAGATATATTACATCAACTGTTCCAGAAAAAGAAAGAAAAAGCTGCCCAGTTCATTTTAGGAGAGTTGAATAATCTTAACATTGGGCAAAGAGAGTATAGGAAAAGAAAATTAAAAACCAACTTCGCCTATGACTGTGTGTGCAAAAAGTGTACATAAAACCTTAGTAAATCACAGGCGGCCCCACCCTGTCTACAGACTTGGGATCACTGGTGGGGGCAAAAGCCCCCAGAGGTCAGCATGATGCCAGCCTCCCAGGTGAGTCACTGGGCACAGCCAACGGGCTCTTGGGGATTTCTCAGCAAGGACCCGGCCCCAAGGTTGCCCAGGCACAGTCAAAAGTCCTCAGCGGCCTGGAAGACACCATGTTCCTCTCTCTGCACCTCGGCCTGCCAGAACCTTCTGGAACC
The DNA here is from genome assembly GCF_002776525.5 of Piliocolobus tephrosceles. Classification (NCBI taxonomy): domain Eukaryota; kingdom Metazoa; phylum Chordata; class Mammalia; order Primates; family Cercopithecidae; genus Piliocolobus; species Piliocolobus tephrosceles. The sequence continues at coordinate 178,156,818 of NC_045436.1, forward strand.
TCAGTGCAATCCGGAGAGGAGCAGAATCTGCCGAGGCCCTAAAGTCAATATTCACTGCAGCCCTGGGAGCTGGGGGTAAAGAATGAAATTGAATGGAGTCATCGAAAATACTCATATTTCTTGTACTCTTGAGTTCGTTGGCTGATTCACACGAGGCTCATACATTACCAGGCATATGAAATTATGTGACTGAAATGGATGCGTCTGTGCTTGGGCTCACGCAATGTGCAAGGTATATGTGACCGCTGCTTTCGCCCTGGGGAACCAGATAGCACAGGCTTCGGGAGCCAAAGGGGGTCTGACTGCCCCCTCTGGCCCACTGAAAAATGCCACACGAACATTGAGGGGTGCACAAAACTGTCCTATGCCTGTCTCTGTTCTCCCTAAATTCCACCCTTCCTGCACACACAGGTGTTTTCTGATTCAAAGTTCAAATCCATCATTAAAATAAAAATACACAGAAAAATAAAAAGAAAATATCCCATCAGTTTCTTACAGCTCATCACTCAGGGACAACTCCGTGTATTTCTTTCCAGAGTTTTCTCTGTTTCCATTTTTTTTGGTGGTCTAGCCTTATTTTGTTATCCCCTAAATCTTTCATCATCATCACTTCCCCATGGCATTAAAAAATCTTCTACAACAATAGTTGACATGACCAAACAATATCCTGTTACATGGATGTCATCATTGTCGACATCATTTTCTCAGCATTTTAAACTGGTGGCTTAACATTTTCCTTCTCTTCCTCAAAAGGACGCCAAATAGATTTACACACAAGTTTTCCTAATACTTCAAGGAGCAGATATATTACACCAATGGTTCCAGAAAAAGAAAGAAAAAGCTGCCTAGCTCATTTTAGAAGAGTTGAATAATCTTAGCATTTAAGATTAGGATGTTGAGGATATTTCTGGATTTCCACCCGCATAAACAGTGGGGTGCCATGAAAGCCCATCCTCCTTCCCACAGGGCTCACACAGGGTCGGGGACTGGACCGGGAGCAGGAAGAATCCCCTCTCTTCCCCAGTATTCTCCCATCCCATTCTGACCCAGAGCTGGCTGCACACAGGCACAGCTGGAGGCCCATGCGGCCTGAGTCAATGGGTGGGAGGCATAGGTGGCGTAGGTGGTGGGGGCGGTGCCCTGCAGTGGGCAGTGGAACGGCCCCCAGCGATGGCTGCGTCCTGATCCCTCACACCTGTGACTATGCTGTGCTACACGGCAAAGTCAAATTAAGGCCAAAGATGAAATCAAGGCTACAACTCACCCATCCTTGAGATGGGGAAGTCATCCTGGATCATCAGAGTGGGGGCGGGAGGGCAAGGTGATCACAAGGGTCTTTAGACTCGAAAGACAGACAGGAGGGTCAGAGTCATGAGAGAGGCTTGGCTGCTGTGGGCTTGGAGAATGGGGGAGAGGGGCCACGTGCCAGGGAACGCAGCGCCTCTAGAAGCACCTCTAGAAGAGACAGGGAAACCGATGCTCCCAAAGAGCCTCCGGAAGGCACTAGTCCACAGCACCTTCATTCTGGCCAGTGAGCCGGGTGTGGGACTGTGGCCTGAGACGATACATATGCCCTGTTTCAAGCCACCAAGTGTGTGGTCCTTTGTTGTGGCGCACAGGACACAGCCCCGGGCCCCCTGCACCGGGGGAATCTCAGCTGGTCTCTGGCCTCCCATCCGTCCACGGGCCACTAACTCCACACTTACCTCCAGGCGGCACTGCTGCCTGGACATCTGGCTGCCTACTTGACCCCTTTCCTTGGAGCCCAATACGGGCCTCAGGTTTGTAGGTCTGAAACCTGCCTGCTGGTCCCCAGCACCCCCTGTTGTTTCAGGCCACAGACCCACCTTCACCCACAGCTCAAACCAAACTGCAGAGTCACGCCCCACAAGGCAAAGCTCGACCTCCAAGCAACATCCCGAGGGGCAGCCAGGTGAGCCCTGCCCCACCTCCTAACCTCCACCCCCACCCCCAGGGTCACCATTTCTTCCTGCAGACCCTGCAGGGGCCTCCGATGCCTGCTCCCCCGGGGACCCTCTGCAGCGTCTCCTCCTCGTCCTCAAGTCCCCATCTCACAACAACCCACAGCTTCTCCTTCTCAGCTCACCCAGAACAAAACCCAGTCCCTCCCTTGACCTACAGGCAATGTCTGGAGTCATGGCCACTGCAGTTCCCTCCTTCTAGAACATTCTTCCCCAGAGATCAGCATGGCCCACCCCCTCAGGGTGTCTGTTCCACTGTGATCTCTTCAGGGAGGCCCTCCCTGACCCCCTCTGTCCCTGCACTTGACTTTGTGGGTGTTGGTGCCATTGCTCGCCACGTCCTGACATGTGTCAGGTGTGTGTTCACTGCCTGTCTCCCCGGCAGATGCCAGCTCCCGATGGTTGGCCTCTGCGGCACGCCCATGCTGGGAATAGGCACCTACTGAATGCCTGGATGGCTGAGCGTGACACACGGAGCGTGGACAAACCCAGAGGAGATGAAGGGGTGGATGTGGGGGCCAGAACTTGGCCAAAGAAGGAGGCAGAAGTTGGAGGTTTTGGGGGGCCCTAAGCCTGAGTCCTGGGGCTGGTGTGCACCCTGTCTCTGACTGCCCAGCAAAACCAGACTCCCCAAGGGAACAGTGTGGCCTGTCACTCCCAACCAGCCCTCTGCCACCGGCACCCAGGCTTCAGTCAGGCTCCTCTGCGTTTATTCAACAAGAGTTTATTTCCAGACACTGTGGTAGGCTCTGGGGACAGTGAGGGGAATCAGATAACCAAAGTCCCTGCCCTCTGCCTGGGGGCACCCCCCTCCTGCCTGGCCCCTTGCTAGCCCTGCAGGGCTGTCTGGGACGGAGGATGCCATGGCCTGATCCCGCACCTTCAGGGGCCTCTGGGACAGCTGTGGCAGTGTGAGCCCGTGGCCACAACCCAGTGCCAGGCAGCCCAGCCCTGCCACTACTGAATGTGGGTGACCTCGGGCCAGTAACTGGAGCTTCTGTTGCCTCTTTTGAACAGCACCTCCCGGGGCTTGTGTGAAGATTCGATGAGCTCACAGGTGAAGCCCTCGGTGGGGGCTGGGCTCAGAGTGAGTGAGCGGTGTGAGCTGTTATGCTGGGGGTTGCTGTGTCACAAAATGTCCCCTGGAACTCGTTCAGCCCCAGACCTCCACGGATACCCCTGTGGGACCCCCACAGCAGGCCCTGTGGTGGGCTCTAGGATGAGGGCACATGTTATAGACTCTGCTCCAAGGAGCCGGAGAAGATGGGAAGCCCACAGCAAGTTCGTCGGGTGTGGCTAGTTCCAGAAGAGAGGGAAGCTTTGGGGGCTGCAGGGCCACAGAGCAGGATCCTGATCTAAAGTAGGGGTCCGGGAAGGTTTCCGAGAGGAGGTGACATTTAAGTTTGGTGCCTCCTTACCTTCTGGATGCCCTGACCCTCGTCCTAGAGCCCTGAACCCTAGAAGCTGGGATGTTCCTGGCTGTACAGGGACTCTGGGGGGCAGCAGGTGGCAAGACCAGGCTCCCTGACCAGCCAGCACTAAAGAAACAACGGGCTCACCCACCTTGACCAGTCCAGGACATGCTTATCCCATACCCACCACCACCCCTGCAGCAGCTGCACCAGGACAGGACGTCCCCGCCTGCCCACCTGTCCGCTGCACAGCCCCTACCCCAGGCACGGGCACTTACGCTTGGAATGCTTGTCACACAGGGCAGCTGCCCGCATGTCGCAGAGCCGCAGGGAGCCCTTGCTGCTGCTGTAGACGAAGAGGTTGCAGTGGTGCGGGTGGAACTCAGATGCTGTGATCACCTCCGTGAGGTCCTCCATGTTGGCTGGCTTGATGTCCACGATGTCTGGGAGCAGTGCAGTCAAGGAAGGGGCAGTTAAGCACGCCCTCAATGTTCCGCCTTCCTGGAGGTTTCCGACACCTCTCCCAGGCAAAGCCATCCACTCTTGCGTCTGAACTGGCTCTCTGTTCCTGAGACCCTCAACATGCATCCCAGCCAAGTGTCCCCCTGAGCTGCAGACCTGCATGGTGAACCGCCTGCCGGCCACCCCTTCTAGGTGCCTGTCCACTATCCCCATGAAGCTGGACCCCCACTTCCCTCCTGACCTGCACCCCCAACCTGCACCCCACCCCAGTGAGGGTGCATCAGTTCCAGCCACACATAGCACTGACCTGTGGAGCCCCTCTCCTCTGCCCTCCTCCCCCTGTTGGTTGCCAAGCAGAAGGAAAAGAGCATTTATTGTGTGCCTACTGCATGCTGGGCGGTGGATGCTCTTGGTGAATGATTTCAAGTCTTCCTGGTCCCTCTTCAAATTGTGTCTGGAATTGAGTGTGTGGGCATCTGGGAGATTCCCTTCCTGGCCCCAGCACCCACTCCCCTTCTTCTGGCCGCAGTATGGAGATTCTCCTTTGGGCAAAGGTTCTTCTGGGTTTCGGGGTCGGCCCCATCTCGGCTCTGATCTGTGCCCTCCAGCCCCCAGGACTTGGAATACTGAAAAGGCTGGGATGCAGCTTGGTCACCCCTGCTGGGCTGGGTGGTATAGAAAGAAGGGGCTTCTATCTGCTGCCAGGATGAGGAGAAACCCTGGAGCTTGAGGGGGGGGCAGACAGTGGAAAGAGTGCAGAGAAAGATCTGGTGACGCCATTGGAATCCTGCATCAAGCTGAACCTGAAGCCATTCCCCACAGAATGTTAAAGATGGGAGCCAATAAATGTTGGCTTTTTGTTTAGAGTCACGGACTTTACTGCGTGCAAAGGCGGTATCCCTGACTGTTACACTGGAGCACAGACAAGATGAGAAACTTGTCCAGGGTGGCCCAGGTGTGAGTGGTAAGCCTGGATTCAGCCTCACAACTTCCCCGGCCCCAGCACCTGCTCTTTTCCTGGCCCTTCCCTGCTGCCTAGCAGCAGATCAGAAGCTCTTGGAGCGTGCAAGGACTGGCCTCCACCGAGCCTCTCTCCGGCTTTCCAGCTTCAGATCCCACCTGTCACCCTGACAGAAAGGCCCTCTCCCCTCTCACAGCAATGACCTCGGGCTCCGGTCTCCCCAGCCCTGCATGGGGCTTTGCACGGTCTGTTCCCTCTGACTTTTCAGGTGAATGTGAACCCTGGAGTCGGAAGGTCTGAGGTTTGAATCCCAGCTCTGTCACCTCCTGGCTGTGTGACCCTGAGCGAGTTCCCAGCTATCCGTGCCTCAGCTTCCTCATCTGTAAAATGAGTCAGCAGTATGACTTTATCACTTTTCTGTGAAGACCATCAGAGGCAAAGCCCTTCACACATTGTCTGATGCGTTGCAAAGCTCAACATTCGTTTCCATTATTATTTTCTCTCTGGAAAATACAGATTGAAACTCTGAACTCCATCTGCCCTCCCTCTTCCTCCACCCAAGCTGCTGCCTCTCTCAATAAGAAAGCAGTATTTGTAATCCCAGCACTTTGGGAGGCCGAGGTGGGTGGATCATGAGGTCAGGAGATCGAGACCATCCTGGCCAACAGGGTAAAACCCCATCTCTACTAAAATACAAAAAAAAAAAAAAAAAAAATTGTTGGAGACAAGCCTGACCAACATGGCAAAACCCCATCTCTACTAAAAAAAAAATTAGCGGTGGCATATGCCTGTAGTCCCAGCTACTCGGGAGGCTGAGGCAGGGAAATCAAAGCAGTATTTTCCGACCTCTCTAAACACAAGGGGTTATAAAATACCAGGAAAAACTAATGGCTGATCTGTGCAGTCAGAAAGCACTTACAAGGGTCTCTGTGCTCGTGCTCCAATCTTGCTTCCCGGAAGCACATCATTAACCAGAAACTGAGAATCACATAAAAATAAAGAGGGAAAAATGAGTTGTCATCACTGCCTGGCTGGTTTCCTGGGAAACTACAATTTTCTAGTATGAGAAGCAGCAGCGATTAAATAATGAAAAAACGATACTGAAGGCCAAGGAAGAAAAGAGCCCTCCTCCTGCCACGCTGATTTCGCCAGCGCCCGCCCGCCAGCCCCGCCTTCAAGGGCCAAATGCCTCCCATGGCTTTCCAGGACCTGCTACCCGCTCAGGACAGCTCTCAGGTCCTTACTGAACTTCACTAAAATGGGATCCAGAGAAAAAGTGCGGCCACTGAGGAAATGTCACACACATTCACAGCGCATGGAAATGTCACAGCCCATGGATAATGTGCACTAGAGAGGCAGGGCAGACGGGGCTAAATTCTCTCTGCACACCCTGAGACACACAAAAGCCACGGGAGGCTTGGCAGCAACAGAAGTGCCCGGGAATGTGGGTCCCGCATGAGTTCTGCTCGTGTCATCAGGACACGTATTCTCGCTGTATTTCCTGGGGTTATAACTCATGGGGCACAGTGGGTGCAGGAGGACTCGGTTGGGATGAAGTCAAATGCTGACACACAGGGCGTTCCCTGAACATTCCAGGTTCTCTCCCAGGGGAGATCTCTCCCTCGGCCTTTCAGGACCCAGAGTGGCCAGTGGCTTGTTGCTTCTGCCAATGAATAGACAAGTGAGGCATGTTACTTCCAGGCTGAAGTTTTGAGAGCCAGCGCGTGGTCTGCTGTGATACCGTTCCCTCTGCAGTGAGATCGCACTGAAGCCAGCCTATGACGCACGCATTTGCAGTGTGAGTGGGAGGTTCGAAGTGGGTGTTTGGAGCCTCAGAGATCTTCAGGTTGTTTGCTACCACTGCAAAACCGGCGCCCCCTTGACAGGTTCAACGTCCACCCAAACGCTCCTTCCTTTCCCACCTGGGGATGTTTCAGAACTTTTCAAAGTATGTAGGAGGCCAGGCGCCATGGCTCACACCTGTAATCCCAGCACTTTGGGAGGCCGAGGCGGGCAGGTCACCTGAGCTCAGGAGTTCGAGACCAGCCTGACCAACATGCCAAACCCCGTCTCTACTAAAAATACAAAAAAAAAAATTAGCCAGGCGTGGTGGTGTGTGCCTGAAATCCCAGCTACTTGGGAGGCTGAGGCAGCAAAATTGCTTGACCCTGGAAGCAGAGGTTGCAGTGAGCTGAGATCGTGCCACTGCACTCCAGAATGGGTAACAGAGCAAGACTCCATCTCAAAAATAAATAAAGTAAGTAAGTAATAAAAGTATGCAGGGCTCCATTACATCTGTAGCCCTGTGGCAAACATACCTGAGCCACAACAACCCAGGGCCGGCCAATGGGCACGGACACTCAATCGAGGACCCCATGTATAGGCTGGGGACACAGAGTCCCCAAAGGCAAAGGGATCGAGGGCCTGAATTTGGAGAGATGAAGTCCCCCAAACCTGGGTCCCACCAACAGCCCAGGACCATGGGGGAGCCATCACAGGGGAATCTCTCCTGCTGTTTCTCTCTGTCTTTGGATAGGGTGGGTGGTGTGAAACAATCATGTGAGACACAGAGGCCCTGCATCCACATCACCCTGCAGAAGGAGCAAAATCACTGTCATGGCCAATGTGGCAGGTTCCCCACAACAGGGTCCCCAAGGTAAGAGCTCCCTGGGGAGGCAAGCAGTCCCGAGCCTCTGAATTCCAGGGCCCAGAGCCGTGCCCAGAACCTCTGGGCAGCACGGCACCCTCCAGGGTGTGGGCACTGGGCTGGGTCCCTGCTCACCCGGTCCCTGGGACCACCTCTCCAAGACCTTGGCTCAGGTGGCCATAGGAGCTACCCGGCCCTGCAGCCCAGCCCTATGCAAAAGGAACTAATTACCGAGTGGGGCGGTCCCTGGTGGCGCTCCCTCAATCCGTCATAACACAGGGGCCTGACGATGGACCCCTGACAAGGGAAGTAGCTGTGGGAGAAGCCTCCGGGGCACAAGAATGATGCCCAAACTCAGCTACCGCGAACACACCTTTTTGCCTCACATCGTGGCCCCCCATGTGTAGACTTTGAAGCATTTGGCCCTGTGACTACACTCGGTGGCTTTAACTTTGGCAGGACCAGCACCAGGTCAGAAGCTGGGGACCCCCGGCTGGGCATCTGGTCTTGGCTCTCGCTGGGACATCATTTCCATTCTGCAAGGCTTGGTTTCCCCATCTGCAAAATGAGGATCTGGGCCCTTTCCTTTCCAGGACTAACTGCAGGTGGCCCCACCCCTGCTTCATGATAGCCGCCTAAATCCTACTTGAAAAACTGCTTCACAAGTTTCATTTCAGGACTGGCCTCCCTTAGGAAAGAGCATAATTAGGCTCATTTAAGAGTCCCCCTTCCCCTGGCAAAGCGGCTTGAATTATTCACCTTCTGTTTTTCCACCTAATTCCACTCCAACTGTCTGGTGGGCTTTTGTTTCACTTCTAATCACACTCTAGCAGCTAAGAGTCATTTTCCCTGCAGGAAAAGTTTGTCAGACACAGGAATTCCAGAGAGCGGAGCAAGTTACGCAGAGAGGATGAAAAGGAGAGAAGGTAAAATTGCTTTTCAATCCCATACGCCTCAACCGAGCACAGACCATCTTTCTCCAGTGCGGTGGGTTGAAGAGTGGCCCCCACAGATACGTTAGTATAGTATACGCCCATCACATCCTAACCCCCAGAGACTGTGGAGCGTGCTCTCATTTGGGAAAAGGGTCTTTGCAGATCTTGAGATGAGATCACCCTGGATTACCCAGGTGGGCTCTAAATGCAATGACAAGTGACCTTCTAAGAAACAGAAGAGGAGACACCAGAGGAGAAGGCCACGTGGAGACAAATGCAGAGATGGGAGCGATGGCTATAGGAACACCTGGAGCCCCGGAGCTGGAGGGGACAAGGCAGGCTCCTCCCCTAGAGCCTTCAGAGAGAGCATGGTCCTGCCAACACCTGGAATGAGAACTTGTGGCCCCAGGACGGTGAGAATATATCTGTTGTTTGAAGCCATGAAGTTACGGCAATTTGCTACAGCAGCCACAGGACACTAACCCACCCAAGGTGCTTGCTGGGAGTTGGAAAATAAGAGCAGACACAATGCCAGTGCTATGGGCGCCTGCACAGCCCCCCACACCGACAGCCACCCCACACTGACAGCCACCCACACCGACAGCCACCCCACACCGACAGCCACGCACACCGACAGCCCCCCCACACTGACAGCCACCCCACACCGACAGCCACGCACACCGACAGCCCTCTACACCGACAGCCACCCACACCGACAGCCACCCCACACCGACAGCCACCCACACCGACA
>NC_045436.1:178166367-178211266 GCF_002776525.5 Piliocolobus tephrosceles
CCCCCCCACACAGCCACCCCAGACAGCCACCCTACACTGAAAGCCACGCACAGCGACAGTCCCCCACACCCACCGCCCACCACACTGAGAGCCCCCCGACACCAACAGCCAGCCACATTGATAGCCCCCCACACCGACAGCCCCCCCACACCGACAGTCCCCCACACCAATAACCCCCCACACCGACAGCCCCACATACTGACAGCCCCCCATACCAACAGCCCCCCACACTGACAGCCCCCCACATCGCCCCTTCTCTAGAACTCCCCATTTCCCCATCCCCAGCCCTGGGGCACCAAGCCAGGTATCAGGAGAGCTTCTTCCTCATTCTAAGCCCTTCCCTTGTCCAGCCAGTGTTCAGGTCCCGGGGCTCCTCCACCTGAAGCCCCTTCCGCTCTGCCCCTCAGCCCAGGCCATCGGCATCTCTGTCCCCATGGAGATCCGTGCCCAAGCTCAGCTAGAGTGAACTTCCGCAAATAGCTGCGGGACTCCCTACCACCCTGTGTGGGGGCCTCTCCCACTCCACGGAGGAGGTCAGATATGCCCGGCCTGCTGCCCCTGCCTGCTCTTCCTCAGTCTCACCTTGGCCGCTTCTCCCTCCTTACCCGCCAACCATATCCAGCAGTTCGAAGTTGCCGGAACATTCCAAGTCTCTGCCTGACCACCAAGGCGAGGCCCTACCCATCTGCTCATCCTCAGGACCACCATGCTGTGTATGTGCCCATGTCTCCCACCCCGCAGTCGGCTCCAGGGCTGGCTCCCCCACCCGATTCACCTCTGTGCCCCCACACCCCTCACACACGACCTGCGCAGAGCTGGTGCCTGGGACATGTTCACTGCATGACAGATCTGTGGACAAATATTAGATGAGGAGACGACTCTGAACCTTTCCGTGGGAACAGCCCTTCCAATTTAGAAACTCTGTTCACAGTCATTTGCCCCCACCCCCAACCCAACACACACTGACAGGGTACAGAAGGCAGCTGGTGCACTGCTTTGCTTTCCTTAGGTCCAGAGACAGGCTTGGAGGGTTCCACAGTCAGTGAGCAGCAGAGCTGATACCCGAGCCAGGGTGCACGATCGCGAATCCAGCTTGGGTTCCTCTGCCCACAGTCCCCCGCAGCCGGGTCCCATTGACCCTTAGAAGAAGCTGCAGGTTGTGCGCATGGAGGAGGTGTCCGGTCAGCCCAGGGCGTGATGGGCATATTCCCACTGCAGGGTCCTCACACGCACGCCCTTCAGATCTCTGCCTGAATGCTCCTTAACAAAGTAACCTCCTATAAATCTCTGCTGCCCCTCAAAATAAACATTTATTTTACCTTGCTTAATTATAGATTTTCTGCTTTCTCTTTTTGCAAGCATTAATCATTGTCTATTACATTATTGGCCTGTTTGTTGTTGTCTGCCCCCAGTGAGGGCAGGGACCTGCCTGTCAGGATTGCCACTGTACTTTCAACGCCTGGCACACAGTAGGTGCTTAGTAAGTAGTTGCTGACTGAATGAATGAATCAGCCCATTGTGGTTCCCTCTGATCAGGGCCCGGGGCAAGAGGTTGCAAACCATCTCAAGGGGAAGCAGAGATAAGAGGCTTGGTCAAGGAGGCCTCAGGGTGTGAGGGGTTTTTTAGGAGCGGATTGTCACTGATAAAGGCCATTCAAGGGCCGTTCCCCTGCAGTGTGTTGAAAGTATTGCTGCTGTGGCACAAATGCAAGAGTGCTGTGCTGACTGGGCATGGTGGTTCACGCCTGTAATCCCAGCACTTTGGGAGGTCGAGGTGGGAGGATCACTTGAGGTCAGGAGTTCAAGACCAGCCTAGCCAACATGGTGAAACCCTGTCTCTACTAAAACTACAAAAAAAAAAAAATTAGCTGGGCATGGTGGTAGGCGCCAGTAATCCCAGCTACTCAGGAGGCTGAGGCAGGAGAATCATTTGACCCTGGGAGGCAGAGGTTGCAGTGAGCTGAGATCATGCCATTGCACTCCAGCCTGGGTGACAGAGTGAGACTCCGTCTGGAAAAAAAAAAAAGAAAAAGAGCGCTGTGGTCTGGGAAGTATGTCACATGAGCTGCCGGTCCAGTGAAGTCCATCAGGAAGAATGGGTTTCTACACCACTTCCTCTGGTCTCCACTGCACTCTGCTCCAAGGCCCACGAGCGAGATCTTTTTAGGTTGCAAATACTGGCTGGCCTGCTTGTGTCATTCACCTGACTGTGGGCAAAGTCGTTCTCCTGTTTATATTCCCCAAACCCCAGCCAAGCACCTGGTACCTGCCGCAGCTAACACGTGCAGCAGGCTGGCTGCACGGGACTAGCTTTGCATCTGTGGCTCATCCAATCCCCTCTGCCTTCCATGAGTGAGGTGTGCCCCTTCTACATTGGAAACAGAGGCTCGGCGAGGAGAAGCTAACTGCTCAGGGACAAGGAGAGAAAGGTCAGACCAGGGCTGGGACTCAGTTGGCCTCGAGTCTTCCACACACCCTCTGTGGCTCCAGAGTGCGATCCCTGCCCCCTGACGATCTGGGGTGGCTCCAGCTCTGTGGTTTGCTAGCTATGTATCCTTGGGCAAGTTTCTGAACCTCTCTGTGCCTCGGTTTCCCAAACTTCCGAAGAGCAAATGCACTCCACAGCTACCAGATGAGGATGGGGTAAGGTAGTCTACGTGAAGCGCTGAGAATAGGACCAGGCTCAGAGCGGGTGCTCTGTAGGTGAGCTGCTGAGAAGGTCTGCCGGATGATAGGCCTGTTCTGCCTGGCTGCCAGGGACCCCAGGTCCAAGCCTCAAATCTGCCCTTCATCTGCTGTGGAGCCTCAGGCCAGTCTCTCACCCTCTCTGGGCTCTGTGTCATCTGAGGCTCAGGGAGCAGGAGGAGAAACTCACACCTGCAGCCATAGGCATGAAACAGGGACAGTGAAGTCTTGGGCAAGGAGGGGCTCTCAGGTCCCTGGAGGGGCCCGGAGACCTGGCAGTTGTCTGGCTCCAGCCCCCCATGTCTTGAAATGAACCCCCTTTTCCTTCCAATAGCCGAGAGCAAACATTCACAAGAGTTGGCAAGTATTTTCTGCAAAGAGCCAGAGAGTCAATATTTCAGGCCTAGCCAGATGTAGGATCTCTATCGAAACTGCAATGACTCGACTCTGCTGTTGTAATAGAAAACCAGCCAGAGGTGCTAGCTAAACAAAGGATGGCTATGTGCCCAGAAAGCCCCATACACGGCGGATTTGCCCTGCCACCCACAGCCCCAGGCCTAGAGGAGGGGGTGCAGTCTTGCTTGGGTCACACAGCCTCCCTTCTTTACTGCACACAGCCCCAGGTTCAATGTCAGATGGAGCAAGTGCAGCCCTGGAGGGACAGGTGGACCTATCCTGGTCCCCCATCCACAGTACAAGGAGCTCCTCACCCTGGTGGGTTGGGGTAGGGATGCTGGGTGGCCCCAGCTGTTCAGACCACCCCTAAGAGCTCATAGCCTGCACCTGGGGGAGTCAGCAAAACAGGGTTTCTTCCACCAAAGAGTGAGGTCTGCAGCCATCCCTGCCAAGGACACAGGAGGTGTGATCCACAGAGGCCTCCCATATAGTCCTTGGGTATGCAGAGGTTTTTATGGAAACTCCTACATCTCCCCATCAAGCTACCAATGACGCTTCACAGAATTGGAAAAAACTACTTTAAAGTTCATAGGGAACCAAAAAAGAGCCCTCATTCCCAAGACAATCCTAAGCAAAAAGAACAAAGGTAGAGGCAGCACGCTACCTGACTTCAAACTATACTACAAGGCTACAGGAACCAAAACAGCATGGTACTGGTACCAAAACAGAGATATAGACCAATGGAACAGAACAGAGGCCTCAGAAATAACACCACACATCTACAACCATCTGATCTTTGACAAACCTGACAAGAACAAGAAATGGGGAAAGGAGTACCTATTTAATAAATGGTGCTGGGAAAACCGGCTAGCCATATGTAGAAAGCTGAAACTGGATCCCTTCCTTACATCTTACACAAAAATTAATTCAAGATGCAATAAAGACTTAAATGTTAGACCTAAAACCATAAAAACCCTAGAAGAAAACCTAGCAATACCATTCAGGACATAGGCATGGGCAAGAACTTTATGACTAAAACACCAAAAGCAATGGCAATAAAAGCCAAAATAGACAAATGGGATCTAATTAAACTAAAGAACTTCTGCACAGCAAAAGAAACTACCATCAGAGTGAACAGGCAACCTACAGAATGGGAGAAAATTTTTGCAATCTACTCATCTGACAAAGGGTTAATATTCAGAATCTACAAAAAACTTAAACAAATTTACAAGAAAAAATCAAACCACCCCATCAAAAAGTGGGCAAAGGATATGAAGAGATACTTTTCAAAAGAAGACATTTATGCAGCCAACAGACACATGAAAAAATGCTCATCATCACTCGCCATCAGAGAAATGCAAATCAAAACCACAATGAGATACCATCTCACACCAGCTAGAATGGCAATCATTAAAAAATCAGGAAACAACAGGTGTTGGAGAGGATGTGGAGAACTAGGAACACTTTTACACTATTGGTGGGACGGTAAGCTAGTTCAACCATTGTGGAAAACAGTGAGGTGATTCCTCAAGGATCTAGAACTAGAAATACCATTTGACCCAGAGATCCCATTACAGGGTATATACCCAAAGGATTATAAATCATGCTACTATAAAGACACCTGCATACGTATGTTTATTGTGGCACTATTCACAATAGCAAAGACTTGGAATCAACCCAAATGTCCATCAGTGATAGACTGGATTAAGAAAATGTGGCACATATACACCATGGAATACTATGCAGTCATAAAAAAGGATGAGTTCCTGTACATGACAAGTTAATGGGTGCAGCAAACCAACATGGCACATGTATACATATGTAACAAACCTGCACGTTGTGCACATGTACCCTAGAACTTAAAGTATAATAATAAAAAAAAGAGCACTTGAAATGTAGCTAGTGCCAATGTTGAAATGATATTATTTGGGGTATATTCAGTTAAATAAATTGTATTATTATGATTTTTATTACTAAAATAATTTTATCATTAAAATTTATTTCACCTGTAAAAAAAAAAAAAAAGAAACTCCTTCATCTCCTGCTACCAGAGGCACGGCCTGGTCTCCTGGAGCCCAGCCATGAGAGCTCAGCCACACCAGCCCCACATGAGGCTGGAGGAGGTGGCTATGCCTCCAGGAGCCACGGCAGCCAAGCTGAACCAGTCTGCACCCCGGTTGTCCTCTCCTGTAAGATGGGCACAGGAACCAAGGGCTGCTTGCTCCTCTATGGGGCAAATCTCTGCTGACTGGAAATAAAGCCAAGTACGTGAAATGAAGAAGCATCACTGGTTCGGTCTGGCAAGGAGCTCAAGTGAGGAGCAGGTATGCAAAGCACTCCACAAACGCCAAAGCAGTGTGCAAGTACTCATTCACATCATGATGGGCCCCAGTGGAGACCCCACAACAAGCTAATCTAAAAACCACAGCAAGTAACTGAACTTTGAGACATGGTGATAACCCCAGAGAGCCGTGCCCCAGCACAGGCCAGGCAAATAGTCCACTCCTGCAGGCAGGGACTGCCCATGTGCCAACCCCACCCAGGAGGAGAGGGAGGCCCAGGGCCGGCAGTCATTTGCCCAGGGCCACACGCGGAGCCCTGGCAGTGTAAGGACTGAAATCCTGGCTCCCTAACTTCCAGTCAGCCTCCCTCCCGCTGTTCTGGAGTAAACTCATTTCCACACCATCTACAGCTTTCCCCATGGGGTTGGCACCCCAAGGACCCTGATGCCAGGCTGGCTAGACTGGCTTGTGTCCTCAGCAAGGGGGACGCTGGGTGTAGGGCAGGGATCCATGAGAGAGAGGGCTGCAGCCTTGGGCTCCACCAATTTCACTGAGCACAGTGAGGCTCATCCAGATGTCTCAGCAGGAGCCTTCTCTCAGGATAGAGGAAGCTGTCGCCATGGCAACCAAGCAACCACTGGAGTTAGGGATGGAGGCAGCCCTGCCAAGAGCCATAAAAGGCCTCCTGCATGAACTCACCAGGGATTCTCGATGTGGAGGTGCCCTAGAAGGCCTCTGCACACAGAGGTCATCTTGAAAAACTGCTTTTTCAGCAAATCTTCTCCAAAAGATGACCTGACTACAAACATGAGCTGCAAGCACTCAGACCGAGGCATGTCAGACCCTACAGGATTCCTGGCTGCCGTAACAAAATGCCACAGACCAAGTGGCTTATCAATATGTGTTTCTCATAGCTTTGGAGGCCCGAAGTCCCATAACAAGGTGTCAGCAGGGATGGCTCCTTCTGAGGCCCATCTCCTCAGCCTGAAGGTGACTACCTTCTCCTTGTGTCCTCACATTCTCATTCCTGCATCTTAGCATCTCTCTGTGGGTTCTAATCACCTCTTCTTATAAGAACACCAGTCAGATTGGATTAGGGTCCACCCTACCAGCCTTATTTTAATTTAATCACCCCTTTAAGGCCCTGTCTCCAAATACAGTCTCATTCTGAGGTTCTGGGAGTTAGGGTTTAACACACGAATGGGGATGGGCAGACACAATCTAGCCTGTAACAGCCTCCTTCCCTTCTCTGCTCAAAACACTTTAATGATGATGCAATTCCTCTTGGGGAGCAGAACCCAGCTTGCTGGAACCATGGGAAAGGTGCTGCTCTATTTCACCACTCACTGCACAAGCCACTGAGCCCTGCACACTCTCTGTGTGATGAGCCCATCTTCACAGCTCTGCCACGGCCCAGCTCAGGTGATTCGTAAGTGCTTAGAATGGAATCAACCAAGCTATGAAAAAGGAAGAAAGTCCTGGCTTCTGAATCACAAAGCCCAGAGCCTCAAAGTCCAGCCCCACTGCCTAATACCTGTGTGACCTCTTGAAAACTCAGCCTTTCTGTGCTCTCCTTCTCTTATCTGTAGAATGGGTTGATAACTTCTGCTTTGCAGGGCTGTAATGAGGATTTCACCAGATGACATATGTCACAGGACCCAGCACACGTCTACAGTTAAATTGAAGTTAGTTAAATTAGAATTCCCAATCAGAGTCTTTCTCTCCCTCTGGAGAAAAAAGCATACAACTAAGCAGGATACAAAAGGTACAGTGCTTGTCACCCCCTGGGAGTACTAGGAGGGTCTATGGCAAATGGCATGCCTTGGTTTCCAAGAACTGGGGGATGGAATCCAAGGTTGGACAGAGATGGGGCGTGCACCCAGGCAGTGGTACCCCCACAGCACTGAGAAGGAGCAGACCAGACCCTGCCCTGACTGCCGGGGCTCCCAGCCTGGCAGGCAAGCAGATTTAGCTCCATGATCAATCAATGGCCTAAGAGAGACACAGGTGCTCATGTCAGAGATTTATAACAAGGCCCTGAGATGGTGTAGAGTCAGGGAAGGGTCCTCTGAAGCCCATGGTGAGTAGGAGTTACTCCAGCAGAGTCAGCAGGTGGGAAAGTGTTTGGTGTGTGTGTGTGTTGTGTTGGAGGGGGTGAGAGGGTTGAAGAGCGGGAGTGCAAGGCTCAGAGGTGTGAGAGGCTGGATGGCTGAGCATGAGGGAGGGAGGCAGAAAGGGCGAGAGCCAGGCTAGAAAGGATGCGGCACCAGCAGGACTTGGAGGGAGCATGGGCTCTGTCCAAAAGGAGAGGAGTTCTAAGTGTTCTAAAGGGAGGCTCCAGGGTGATGGAGTGTGAGCTATGAGGGTAGAGGGGTCCTGACATGAGGCTGAAAGTGGCAGGACCCATCCTGAAGAGGGAAGCAGGCCAAGGGTCTGGGGCTCAGGACTGGGGTCAAGAGGATTTTAACAGGGAGCGAGTTCTAGAAATGCCAGGGAGGTCTGTCAGGAAGGGACAGGAGGCAGGCCAGGGTCGCACACCTCTACCATGCCACCTGCAGGGAAAACGTGAGGATCGGGAAGGGACAGGAGGCAGGCCAGGGTTGCACACCTCTACTATGCCACCTGCAGGGCAAATGGGAGGACTGCTATACAGCTACTGACAGCCATGCTCATCGCAAAACAACCTCCAATCTATCCTGCAATTGGGCCTGTCTTTCCACAGGACCTAGAGCAAGAACCGAGAAATACGGCTGTCTCAACAGAACTGGGCAGGCCATCAGAAGGACACTGGGCTCAGAGGGGCCTTCGGCAAAGGAGCCCACCTCTCAGAGCCCCTCTCCATTCTGCAGAGTTGGGACAGTGACAGCCCCCACCTGGTCAGTGGTCATGAGAGTGAAATGCAACCGGTGGCATCCTGCATTTGTTCACCCCAGCACCAGGCAGGCTGCAACTGGGGTTGTTACCATCATGCCTGAGAGGCAGTGTAGCATGACAGTTAAGTGCATGGCTATGCATCCAGGCAGCTTAAGTCTGAATCCCAGCCCTGGCACCCCCTTTCCCCGTTTGACTTTTGGTAGATTACTGAAACTTCTTGTGGCTTTGTTTCCTCATCTGTAAAGGGGGGATATTAATAATGCCTACCACATTGTGTTGTTGGGAAAATTCAACCAGTTCACATGGACAGCGTGCTCAGAACACCGTGTAACACAGCAAGTAGTGACAGTGGGGTGGGAGGTGGAGATGCTGACCTCCACGCAGCAAGGGCTCACAACAGGTCAGCACCACGGACAGCGCCATTGCACGCAGGAAGCCCTCAGTCATGGTGGAGGCTGACTGACCAACTGCCTGGCCTTGTGAAGGCTCCAGAGCAGTTGTGTGCTGATAACTTGAACAACACTCTCTCTTCTGGGGAGGGGTGAGATTGATTTTGTAGTGTTTGTAGATATCTGTAGAAATCCTACCACCAGGCCGGGTGTGGTCGCTCACACCTGTAATCCCAGCACTTTGGAAGGCCAAGGCGGGCGGATCACGAGGTCAGGAGATCGAGACCATCCTGGCTAACACGGTGAAACCCCATCTCTACCAAAAAAACAAAAAATCAGCTGGGTGTGGTGGCAGGGGCCTGTAGTCCCAGCTACTCGGGAGGCTGAGGCAGGAGAATGGCGTGAACCCGGGAGGCGGAGATTGCGGTGAGCCGAGATCGCGCCACTGCATTCCAGCCTGGGGGACAGAGCGAGACTCCATCTCAAAAAAAAAAAAAAAAAAAAAAAAAAAGAAAGAAAGAAAAGAAACAGAAAAAGAAAAGAAATACTACCACCATGGCTAAATTCAAGCTGCCAAAGAGATGCCCATGAAGCTGGATTTGGGAAGAGATGTGCATACCTGGCTGTTACAAGCTGTG
Organism: Piliocolobus tephrosceles; assembly: GCF_002776525.5. NCBI lineage: Eukaryota > Metazoa > Chordata > Mammalia > Primates > Cercopithecidae > Piliocolobus > Piliocolobus tephrosceles. The sequence continues at coordinate 178,175,632 of NC_045436.1, forward strand.
TGTGACCTTGTGTCATGCCAGCAGCTGGCAAGACACAAGGTTGCACATAACCAGATCAAGGGAGACCTGGCAAGGATAGCCCACCCGTTTCCATGAAAGCCAGCTTCAGGACACCAGTCCAGCCAAGAGAGGGGGAAACCGGTGTCCAGGAAGGTGAAGCAACCTGCCAGGGGACCACATGGCAGGCCCAGGACAGAAGCCTCAGTGCCAATGCCTTTCCATCAAGGACTTTCTAAGGAGACCAGGGTCCTCCCCACCTTATCCTAACACCCATCTCACTTTATTGTGCTGGTTCCATTCTTTGAGCATCTACTCTGGACCAGACATTACTCCAGGTAGACCAAACAAGGTCCCCGCTCTCATGAAGCCGCCAGTCCAGGAGGCAGAGTCGGGAAATGAACATGGAATGAGGTAGGGGCCAAATCTTAAGGGAAGGGGCTCGAGGGAGTCAGGGAGGGGAGGGACTAGTTCCGACAGACTGGTCAAGGAGGGTCTCTCTGAGAAGGTGTCCACTGAGTGGATGAGGGTGGAGAAACTTCACAGACAGAAAGAACAGCCAGTGCAAAATGACTCTGCTGAAGGAGATGGCTGGAAATATGGTGAAGAGTAGGGGGCCAGGAAGGCTGAGCCAAGGGAGCAAGGGGAGAGAGGAGGAAGTGAGCCAGGGAGGGGCCAGGGCCAGCTCCTGCAGGGCCTCGGAGGCCACAGAAAGGGGCGGAGTTACTCCAAGTTGGGAGAAGTTGCTGAAGGGTTCTGAGCAGGGAGTGACATGATCTTGTCATTTTTATTTTTTTCTCATGTTGTAGGAGAACAGACTGTAAGGAAACACCTGGGGAAACACAGCTAATGAAGCAATGATCCTGCAGCTCAGTGATTTGCCAGGCACTGCACTAAAGGCTTCCCATATATTATCATAGCACCCAGTCCTCAAGCAGCCACTTGGTGTCAACAGGGGCTTCTCCTCACTTTACAGGTGAGGAGCTGGGGCACAGACAGCCCAAGTGAGCTGACTGAGGCTGCAGAATCCCTGTGTCTTGGGGCCAAGGTCTGAGCTCTGGCAATCTGGCTCCTAGACCTAAGAAGGGAGGCCAGTCAGGTCACCATCATGATCAGGGTGAGACAGTGGCCTGGACACATGCTGGGGGCTGAGAGGCAGGTGGGCTCTGGGTGCATTCGGATGATGGGATCACGGGACTTACTGAGGCTTGAGCAAGAAGAAGAGTATCTTCTTGCTCACCTAGTGAGTTCACCCAGGCAGCATCAGGATCCCCATTCACTCACAAAGTGCCTTTGCGCCAATTATTAAAAGACAGCTCTTCCTTGCAGAACTGAAAAAACAAATAAGTCCCTTCTTCCCAAGGTGCCTGGCTTGGATCATCACCTCTTTTGGGCAGCAGACACCCCATACAACTATACTTGCAGGCCCTGCCAGAGACCCTGTCTGCTTCCCTAGCACCAATGCTCAACACAGAGTAGACTCTCGGCCAGTGCTACTGAATGAACCAGTGAATGCACAGAACCGTGGGCAGGTAGTGGCAGAGCTGGAGTCAGAACCCAGGGGTCCAGACTCCCGGCCGTCAGTTGTACGTATCTCATACGCTGTGAACAGAGCATTTCTGAGCAGGGCATCCCAATCTCCCTCTCTAAATTAGCACCATGGGCAGGATGAAGAGGCAGCCTGTAAGGTGCCCGACAGTGGGTCATGGGCTAGTGAGGGTTGCGTGTCTGCGTCGCATCAGGCCCCATACTCATCTGCCATTCTCCCTTCACAGCTCCTGGTACAGGAGACACACTCCCATGGGGTGGATGAGATAAAGGGGGTACAGAAAGACTGAGTGACTGATCAGGGTCAGTGGCAGGCGCAGGGGTGGAGCCAGGGCTCGGGATCCCTTGGCCCAGCACAGAGCCTGCAAGCAGAGGGACCGTGTCTGCTCCCTCCTTTGTTCCTGGCACAGAGGACAAGCTGAGTCTTCAGGCAGGCATGGGCTGATCAGAGTTCTGAGCCTCCTGTGGTGAGTCGCTGCACCCCCTCCAGCCCACCTGGCCACGGGACCTGCTCTGTAAATGGGAATTAGAAAAATGTGCTCCAGGCCAAGGCTTGGTGCGATGCCAGTTCCCACCACGACAAATCACTAAGGGAGAGAAAAATCAATCGAACCCTCTTTAAAATTATCTGGGTGCTAAAAATAAAGCAGAGGTCTATCCATTGAGACTTTCTGTGCAATTTGTTACCTTCAAGACGCATCAGACACAAGAAAAATCACCCAGTGCTGCATTAACAGTCTCAAAATATTGGTATCAAAGGACGCGAGAGGTTGCTTAAACAGATGTTGAAACTGCACTGTGGAAAAAGGAGTTTTACCCATCAGAGATGCAGAGATTTTATAAGAACCAACCTTAAATATCTGAGGGGCTGTTGTTTAAGAGACAAAATAAACCATCCTCTTGCTGGGCTCCAATTAGGCACCAGGCTCTTTATGTGAAAGATTTCTTTATACGTTACAAATATCCTTATAAAAGGGAAATTTCCCATTTTGCATTCAGGGAAGCTGATGGCCCAGAAGGTTGAGCAATGGGTCTGAGCCCAGGGCCGCCAGAGCCCAAAGCCCAGGCTCCTTCTCTCACACTTTAGGGTTTGGGGTGTCTGATTCCCCAGGAGCCCAGATCAACAAGGAGGTGTCTGTATCCTAAGACCACATGGAAATGGTGAACTTCCAGCCCACTCCACCTACAACCGTTCATAAGCACCTCCTATCAAGGTACTTATGAAAGCCTACTTTTGGGGTACTTACGAAACCCCTGAAAGCCTACCACACAGGGCACGCAGAGAGGCCTCACCCCGGGTTCCTCATCTCAGGGCTGTCACCACAAAATGGGGGAGGCAGAAAACTCAATGTGACCAGGGGGCAGCCAAGGAGCTGCAGGCTTAGAGGGGCTCTGACCAGCCTGGGGGGGGTGTGGCAGGGACAGGTCAGAGGCTGTCCCAGGCAGTGGGCTGTGAGATACTGCATGTGGGCAACAGGAGTCAGCCAGGGCACAGAGGCAGATGGCACGGTCAGGAGAAGGGATGGCGGATGGCAGTGCTCCACCCCACCCTGCCCCACACCAGGGACCCAGTGGCCGAAGGAGTGAGCCAGTGTGACCAGAGAGGTAGGCAGGGGCTGATCACCAAAGGCACAGGGCACTGTGGACGGGCTCAGGCTTTCTCCAGAAGCCAGAGGGCAACCCCTGAGAGCTTTAAGGGGAGCCAACATGGTCAGACCAGAGGTTCCGATGAGCCAATTTCACAGCTGTGCAGAAGGCTCTGTGCAGGGCAGGGTGAGATTCCGGCAAGTGTCAGGGGAGAGTAGAGAGGGCTCAGCACCTGTTTCCATTCTGAGGGTGAGGGAGAGGGAGGAGGCTGGGAGGGCTCCTCTTGCTTGAGCCTTGGTGACTACACCGAGACAGGTCACAGAGCTGCGGTATCACCAGGCTCCCTCCCTCCATCTGAGAGCCAATGACGGCATTCCAGCAGAGAAGTCCTCTGAGTCACCTTTCTCATTGTCCAACGGTCAAAGCAATGCCCTCTTTTTCTCCTTTACTAAAAAATGTTTTCCTTGCTCTTGATACGGTTACTAAAAGTCAATTTTGCTGAGACGGAAAGTGTTAGTGATTGGACTTAGGAGACGTGACGCAGTGGAAAACTCCAGCGGGCATGGAGGACTGAACAGCGTCATCAGGCCAAGGGAGGACCCCAGACAGCAAGGGTCAAAAGGACGCGAACCCCAAGTCCAGCCCACGCCTTCCCCTGCCTCTGCGTGGGCGCAGGCCTCCCGACCCTGGGTTTTTCTTGTCAGGACTAGTCACAACCGTCACCCTCTGACAGCCAGAATCCACCCGACTGAGATTTGCTCAAAAGGTATCTCAAAAATTCAGAGCAATTCCCAGCTCTGCATGGGGTCTCAGCTGAATTCTGGCCTCCTCCAATGTCAGAAATGAAACACCTCCTCTCATTACTCAGCTGCTGTCAGCCTCATCGCGGCACCTGCAGCCCACAGTCCTGACACCTTCCCTGCCAAGTGAGGCTTGTCTCTGTGGTGTGAACCCTGGGTCCGTGTCTTGTCACTGTGGCAGCAGGCCATGGGGAGTCAAGCGGCAACAGGCCATGGGGAGCGCCAGGTGCACTGAGGTTCCCCAATGAATTGATCCAATCAGGGAGGTTTCCATGGCTACCACGTGCCCCTGGAGACTCCACTCAACTCCTGCCAAATGCCTAAGTTGACTGGTCAGGGCTGCCTCGAGCCCAGCTCAGAATCTTGCGCATGCTATAGACACACATTCTTCTATCGCTAAGGCCAGGGTGCTTTACATTTCGATGAATTAATACAATCATTTTCACAGAATGGGAAGTTACACAGAGATCTGACACTGAGTTACATGGCAGGGTGTGCGGCCAGGGATGTTCCCAGGATCCACCGAGGCCCCCGATCTGCCGACACTCCTCCCTTGTCACTGTCCCTCGCCTGGCTCAGATTCTTTGGTCAATAATCATTATTTTCACTCCCTTGCACACACCATCAGCTCCATATCTACATCTTCACTTGGCAAAAACCACACCCCTGGCTCACCCTCCACCGACCTGAGGCCTGCAGCCAGCAGCAGGCGTGGCTGGAGAGAAATGTACACGGCTGTGCTGGCTGGGCCACCGACTCCCCGTAGCATCCACGGACCACCTGCTCCACAGCCGGGTGTTTTACCAATGGTTTATCATGTGTCCACTCCTGCAGGTAGGATCTTTATCTTAAATTCCAGCACCACCCACGAGGCCTGGCACACAGTAGGTGCTTAATAAATACCTGCTGGTAAATGGTGTGCTCTGCAACATGTGGACAGGGCACAATCTGTGTGTTTGGGACGGGGCAGGAGGCAAGGCTCATGGTAATGGCCAGGAAGGACTTTGCAGTCCTGGGATGAACCAACCCCCTTTTCTTATTCACAACCAACTTGTTCAAATGTCCTGTGGCCACCCCGATCCAAAAAGTTATCATACCACCCAAATCTATGACATCTCCATCCTTACAATCTCACTCCTCCACCGCCTCCCACCATGGCCATACCTCTAACTCTCTCTCCCCAGGTCTCCTTGCTGGTCCCCAGGCCGCCAGCCTTGTCAGCAAGAATCCAACTCACCCACGACACACACCCATGGCTGACTAGTGACACACCCCTGTTTACAGTACATCAATAGCTTGATAGCTTCCCGTCCCCTGGAAGCAGGGAGGTGGGAAGTCAGCACAGCCTCCAGTAACGTAATATAGATGCAGACACTGAGACAGGATTCAACCCTTCTGATGAATGAGGGGGGATGTCTCTGTTTTCACTCTCCCACCTTAACACTGAAGCACATGTTTACCTCCATCTTTTCAGAGAGAACCAGCTTCAGGGTCTAAGGGCAACCTGGAGAGAGGTTGCAGTGTCTGTTCAGTAGCCGCTGGCCACATGTGGCTATTTCATCTGAAGTATGATTAACCAGAACTAAATCAAATTAACGATGTCGCTCCTCAGTCACCAAGCCACATTTTAGGCACTCAGTAGGCACATGGGGCTGGTGGCTGCTGCCAGGTGAGGGCAGACAGAGCGGTCTATTATTACAGAAGGTTCCAACAGGCCTGAGGCTGGATCTCATTTCCACCATTTTGTGTGCATCGCTGTTATGGTTGCGGCTGCCTCCTGTTTATAGTATGTGATACTTTAACTTAGGATGGTGAAATTCAATTCCCTTTCAAAAGAAAGTTACTTAGGCAAAAATAAAGCAACTTAATTTAAAGAAAACAATTTTTTTAAAATGGGAAAAGTAAATGGAAGCATGTGGGGCACGCGGAGGCAGTCAGAGCTGTGGGGGTTTTGTGAATGACTGGCTTTCGGGGCCCCCTCCCCAGGAGAACGCCCCCTGCCCACACCATCCACAGTGTCACAGCTCCGGCACCTTCCGCCTCCTCATGCATCCACCTCCCGCACGCCCATGCTCTCAGGCAGCCTCCTCGAGCCCAGGGAGCTTCCTACCCAAATTCCTTCTCTGGCCTCCTCGGCGGCCCCCGCAGCAGCTTGTCCAGACCCTGGGCTACAGCAAGGATGGCTCCCTCCCTTCCACTGCCATGGCAGGGCTGTGTCCCCCAGCAGCCCCTGAGCCCTCCAGGGAAGGGGTGAGTTTCTGTCATTCATCCCTGTGTCCCCAGGGCTCAGTGTGGACCTGGGAGTAGAAAGGCACAGGGAATGAATGGTTGAATACATAAAATGAAGCAGTATCCCTTCCATACTCCAGGGCTTTACGGTTCTTTAGAAAGGGCTTCGGCACCCATAGTGTCACGGAATCCTCACGGCAGCCCGGACAGAAAAACCGCAGCAATTACCATCCCCACCCAAGTCCAGCAGGAAGGAGGTGGGGGCTCGAGGAGGGTGGCTGCCACTGTCCCAGGGTTGCAGGGGGCAGGCCAAGGCCAGGGCGAAAGCCCTGGACCAGGCATGGAGGCCCGAGCATGAGCTCCGGCTCTGCCCCTGCTAAGTGGGGACTCTGGGCCAATCCCTCATCTCCTCCAGCCTCCATGTCCTCATCTGTGAAATGGGGTGATCGTCACATCACCACCGTCTCTGAGCAGCCAGTGAGACAGTGAACGGCAGGCTGATTTGTAAACTGTACGGTACTGCCTGGCCACTCAGTGAGCCCCACACCCTCCCCATTTGCAGACCTGGGGGCCCTGCTAGGAGACCGCCTCTCCCCCACATCCAGGGGCTGGGGGCGGAGCTGACTTCCTCCAGCACCAGGAAGAGATACAGGAGTCCGGCCTGGCCAACCACAGCAAGGCATTCACCCCCAGTGAGAGCCCATGGGGTGCCATCTGGGGTCCTGGTGGGGCAGTTCAGGGAGAACTGGTCTCATTTCTCCTGTACTTTATTCTGGGAGGATGGGGCGCGAACTACTGGCACCTGCGATTGAAGCCACAGAAGACAGCAGAGGTAATCAGCCCAGAGAGCCATCGCCCATGCTGCTCCAGTCCCTGAAGCCACCTGGCCTGAAGCTCTCTTACAGTTACCCACATCTAACATGCTCGTGCAGCAGGAAGAGTCTAACCAACCGCTGCTGTGAGCACCGTGGACTGGTGGGGCCCGATGGCCTTTCAGCTTCAATGGAGGGTCAGACAGATGTCCAGCCCAGCCCTCTATGTACAGAGAAATCTGAGCTTCAAGCCTTCAAAGCGGCTCGGGTCCAACCCTTCCTGGAACCTTTCTGGCCATCCCAATCCAGCCTCCTAGCTCTGGGCACTCCATGCTTTTGGGACAGGAGAAGGTGGAGACTCTGATGTTTCCTGACACCCACCAAGTGCTGACTTAGTGTTGGGCACATCACACAGAGGGGTTCACTGACGGTACCCTGCAGCTCTATGAGGAGGGATGATTGAAAAGATGGAGGCTCAGAGACAGAGGTCACTCACCCAGGGTCACAGAGCTTGAAGGTGGCAGTCAGACCCAAACAGACTTTCTGCCTCCGAAACCCACACATGTGCCCCGCACCCTCTGGCTGGCTCAGGGGACATCCGACGCTTTGCTCTGCTCCCTTCCTGCTGTTTCCTGAGGGTCTCCCTGCCCAAGGGTCTCTGGCTGTGCCTGGCCCTCAGCCCACAAAAGCCATTTTTTACTCTCTTTCGCCCTTCCCGGACTGCTCCCCGCCTCCCCTGCTCCCCACAGCTATCCTGGCTTCTACTGCTCTGAGGGATACAGCCCACTGGTGACCGGTGCTGGGTGCCCAGGCTGCCTGGAGTTGGGAGGCCATCTGGTTGCATGGAGGCTCTCAGGAGGGTCTTCCCACCCCTTCCAAGACAGACCTGGGCGGCATCCTCCACAAAGGGCAGTGTAGTGTGGAGGTTAGAAGCGGGGAATCTGGGGCCTGAGGGCCTGGGTTTCAAGCCCAGTTTTGACACTTGCTGGCTGTGAGCTTTGAGCTAGTTAACTTGAGTGCTCTGTGACTCAGTTTCCTCATCTGTAAAGGAGACTTATAACAGTACCTACCTCGTAGGGTTGCTGTGAAGATGAAATGAGTTAAAATGAATGCCTGTTGATGTTAGTCACAGAGCCTGGCACACAGAGCCTCGCTGTATGTTATTATAATTATTATCATCATTGTTTGTATGCAGAATAGTGACATCTCCGCGACCTGCCTGCCCGCCCACCAGCCCCCGCCTCCTGCTCCCACCAGCAGGTCAAGCCTTGCCCTGCCTGCAGGCCGGTGCTCATGCCATCACCAGCTCTCTCCTCAGCAGTCGGCGGGAATTGTCAATGCTGCTGCCCCCCAGCTTGCCCTGACACGGGAACACCAAGCAGGGGGCTCTCAAGACCCCAACTCAGCTGGGCTTCTGACACCCTGGTTTGCGCCCAAAGCCCTGGTTGGGGCCCCAGTGCTGGTCCTCCTAGGCTAACACAGGCTGCCTTGGGCCCCGGTGGGGAGGGCCCCGAAGGGCCTTCAGTGGACGCTGAGCCAGGCCAGCAGTCCCTCATCCAGAGCAGCTGAACCCTGAACTCTGTCTCCTTCCTGGCCGCTGGTGAGGCCCCAGGATGAGGGGGATCGTGGCCACCCTGAAGGAGGCGATGGGTTATGTGCGATGCTCAGCGACCGTGATTTTTGTGGTTTTCAGAAACAGACGAGACATATGATTCTGTATCTGGGCCTCACACGCATACTAGGAGCTAGAGGTGCCTCACTGAAGAAGTTAAACAATGCAGCCACCCCCAAACCAGCTGGCTGCCAACCAAACCAAACCCGCCGCCCACCGGAAGCCACCCTGCCTGTGGGAGGCACCGGCCAGGCCACAGTGAAGGATACTGAAGCTCCTGTCGGTGATGGCCAGGTGCCAGAGGTTGATGCGCAGGTCATCCGCCGACATGTAGGTCTCGCAGTCACTGTTGACGGAGATGGAGTTGATGTGGTAGGTGTGGCCATTGGCAAAGATCCTCCGAGGGCTCACCTCCACCATCAGGTCCATGGGCTTCAGCACCGGCACCTGCAGAGGATGGGGAGGCAGGGAGGAGGTGAAGGCCAGGCGGCGGCATCAGGACATAGCACGCCGTGGGCACGTGATCCAAACTGGAGGCTGGAACACAGGGGTGGGCGTCCATCCTGATCCTCCGTGGTCTGAAATAGGCAGTGACAGATGGCAAATGCCTGCTGCCCACCAGCCCTGCATGAGAGGCGTGAAAGCTTACCCGCTGTGGGTCTGTGAATAAGTGGCTGAACCCTCCTATACCCCAATTTCCTTAACTCTAAAATGAAATGAAAAGATAATGTGGCAGAGCCAGCCAATTGTCTACCAAGCCTCCTTGCCCTCCTCCTGCAACGCAGTGCTGTCACTGGGAAACAGCTGTCTACATGTGGACTACATTTCCCAGCAGCCTTTGTGCCCAGGCATGGTCATGTGACTAGTTCTGACCCATGGGATATGAGCAAAGTGGTGCCTGGCCCTGATACAGTTAAGCAGCGGGAGCACCTCCCCATGGTGGAAGGTGAGGACCCAAGCCTTAGGGACTGAGACTCACGGGATGGGGATGGAAGGAGCCTGCAAGAGAGCTGTATCCCAACCAGCACACCCACACTGAACCTTCCCATAGTGAGAAATGCATTTCTGAGCTCAGCCCTGGACTGATGGGGTTGTTTTGTTACAGTGGTGGAATTAGCCTGACTCACACGAACTTTCATCTCAGATGGTTGGTGTGAGGGTCCCTTGCCATGGCATCAGACATCGGACTTTCACAGCTCCGAAGGTCCCTTGCACAGCCCTGACCAACCCTGAGGCTGTCATCTGGTCCCATCAGCTTTCCTAGCCAGAGAGGCGTCACCTCTTGCTTAACTCTCCATCTCTCTGGTGCTCAGTCCAAGGCCTAGCAGAGAGGCTCTCCAGTGAATGAGTGAATATGTGAGTGAATGAATGAATGGGCTGTGTCCCTGAACTCTCAGGGAACAGCTGAGATGGGAGGTGACAGCCTTGGTGCTGCAGTCAGAGTGACAAGCACTGAGCTCCTTTGGAGCAGAGGCAGCTCTGCTGCCCACATTAAATTTTCCCACACACCAGGGCACCCAGCGTGTGTGTGTGTGGGAGTGTGCATGGCTGAGAGTGCAAGTATGAGTGTGTGCATATAAGTGTGCATGCATGAATGAGTCTACGTGTATGTGCATGTGTGCGCGTGTGTGTGTGTGTGTGTGTGTGCAGCACCGGTGTGAGTGCCAGCCTGGCTCTGGGTGGTTTTTGTGTCGCTGCCTCTGTGTCTTTGCTTCTAGGTTGTGTGCCTGGGAGTTGGTGTTAGTGTGTCTGGACTCCTCCAAGGCATCCTCCCTGCATGTTTTCCTGTGTCAGATATTTTAGGTAAGCTGCTAACCTTCCCTTCCTTCAGGGTGCAGCCACTGCCCATCCTGGGGATCCCCGGACTCTCAGCAGAGACAGAGAGTCCAGCAGCTCTGGACGAGGGCAGAGCATCACCGGCCCAGCAAAGTCTTGGCATCTCAATCTGCCTTCCCCTTCCTTCTGGCAACATTGCTTTCTGTTTTCTCCGGGCAGCCTTGGGACCCAATTTGCCCAGTGCTCCAGCCATTCGCTGCCATCCACCAAACCAGATCTCAAAGCCAGTTTTTTAGTAAAGGGAGGAAGAGACAAAAGAAAACCTTCCCTAAGGTTTGGGGGTTTCATGAGTAAAACATGCTGCCTCCACAGAAGCCACAGTCTAGTCAAGGTGAGGGACAAGGAAGATACAGATACGAAGGACAGACAGTGTTGGATGCAAAAGGCAACAGTGGATACAGGACAGCTCACACTTTTCACCTGGCCTGTGCAGAAAGGCTTTACAGAGGTGAAGGCCAGTGGGTTTTATAGGATGTATGGGAGTTCACCAAATTGACCAAGTAAAGAAAGGCCTCCCGGGGTGCCCACGGCCTCTCTGTGTCCCTCTGTCACAGCACTGACCGCCAGTGTGATGGTGATTCCATGTCTGTTTCCTTGGGGGCTGGGGACACGTTGGGGACAGGTACTGAGTTGAACCTTGCTCACCTCTAGGGCCCCAAGGGCTAGCCCAGGGTCTAGCGTGCAGCAACTCCTCAGTAAACAACAGCTGCCTCCAGTGTGAACTGCGCAGAGTGGGTAGAACGCTGTGCAGGGTTGGCATGGCGTGGGTGAAATCGGAAGCAAACAAGGTGAGAGGCAGGATGAGGACAGACCAGGGCACCCACGTTCTCAGTGACAGTTAAGTGTCTTGGGATGTGTGTGACTTACAGAGAAAAACCTCCAACGCTGGGAGGGACAGAAACAGGATTTTTATGAAGGCCACTGGCTCTGCCCCAAACACCAGGGTGATCAAGATGTGATCGCTGCATCCCTCCCTCTACATGAAACCCTCATAACCTTTCTTGGGACTGGGGGTGGGGCAGGGGGCACCATCACCCTCATTACTCAACATCGAAGCTAACTGGCTGCCCACTTCCTCAGAATTTATTTGTGCAATTTGCCGGTCATTTAAGCCAATGTATTTAAACATTTATTTCTTCTTCTCAGGAAGAGCATTGACTACCGCTTTCTATTTATGCAGCTCACTGGATGTTGGGCACGTGGGTGACTGTTTCAGGTATGTCTGTTTCAGGCCTTTGTAGATGCTACAGGCCTCATGTGGTCCAGGTGTCCCTCTGCCCTCAGTAAAGGACTCAGGAGCCACAAAGCTCTGCTGACCCATTCTCCTTCTGCCTCTGCCTACTCACTCAGTTGAGCAGTTTTAGGTGAGTCACTGTCTCCCTCTGGGCCTCAGTTTCCCCCTTCTTATAACAAGGGATTATCTGCCTTGCTCTCCACCCTCAGCAGCAGGTGAACAACACTTTATAGCCATGCACCGTCCCTGCATGCTCACAAAATGCCTGGAAGAAACGTGGTCATCTCTGTGCTGCTGGTGAGGAAACTGAGGCAAGGGGCAGGGAGATGCCCAGCAGCCAGCAGCCCAGCCAGGGTCTGCACTTGACTCTGGCTCCAATCTCAAAAGGCTTTTAGGGCCCTAAAATCCTCAGGTGTAATAAAGAGGCATGTGCCTGCTTCCTCCTCGCCGGAGCTCACCTGCAGTGATGTCACCGTGGACAGGTCCTTAAGTTTCCCCTCTTCATCCTTCAGGTTGTATCCTTCGGGCCTTTTATCTCGTTCGGTAATCTTCCATAATTTGATAGTTTTATCTTTAAAAACAGAACAAAATAAAACAAGTCACATAATTAACCAGACGGATGGAAGAGAAGATCCACTTTAGGAGGTCATGAGGCACCTCCCGGGGGAGGAGAAGGTTCTGCCAACAGACGGCTTTGGAACAGAACTGCAGCTCTGCCTCGAGGCCTCCAGCCTTTGGCCTCCCTGCAGATTTCAGACCGGCCAGCCTCCACGGTCACGTCAGCCACTTCCTTAAAATAAATCCCCCTTTCTCTTTCCCACTCTCATACCCTACTGATTCTTTTTCTCTGGAGGACGCTGACTAATACAGGAGTCGAAACAAATGGCACCATGTTGATGAGTAGGAACTGGGAAGAGAATTGGCGTCAGTGAGGCATTTGGAAGGTACCCAAGGCCCTGCCATTAGGAAAGAGTGAAGCCGGGATTCAAAACCAGGCTGGGAAGCTTCGAGGGGAGGGGAGCGTAGGGAGTGCTGATAGACGACTTTTTCTCCAGAGAGGCAGGAAGAAAGTGGCATGTCTTTTTTTTTTTTTTCCTTTTCTTTTGAGACAGGGTCTCACTCAAGTCACCCAGGCTGGAGTGCAGTGGCACCATCTTACCTCACTGCAGCCTTGACTTTCCCGGTCTCAGATGATCCTTCCATCTCAGCCTCCTGAGTAGCTGGGACTACAGGCTCTCACCACCTCACCTGGCTAATATTTTTATTTTTTTGGAGAGATAGAGTCTCGCCACATTGCCCAGGCTGGTCTCAAACTCCTGGGCTCAAGTAATCCATCCATCTCGGCCTCCCAAAGTGCTGAGATTACAGGCGTGAGCCACCGCACCAGCCTGACACGTCCCTCTTAAATATTTTTAAAAGGAGCAGTTGCATGGGGCTTAGCACTCACCCGAGGCTCCTGTCCCCAGGGACCTGCCCTTCGGGAGGACCTCTCATGCCCTGCTGGCTCAGGTGACAGATTTGCTGGGCAGGGCCCCTTACGGGACACAGACCCTGCCTTTGGGGTGCCTGGTGGGAGAACACCATCAGAACAGCAGGTGCCCAGAGCGGGGGTGAGCCTGAGTTAAGAGGAGCCAAGGTATCACAGGAGGGATGCCTGGCTCAGCGGAGAGGTCAGAAAAGGCTGGCACCCAGCGAGGCTTATAGGATGAGGAGGGAGTTGGCCAGGTGCAGGGTGAGGACAGCCTTCAGGCACAGGTGGGCTGGCAGGAACTGAGCCTAGTCAGGTTCAGGAAAGCATTGGAGGCCCCACTGAGGAGCTTGGACGTCCTCGGGGAAGGCATGGGGACAGCACTTCGCAGCCTGGCTGGTGCTTGTGCAGCAGTTACTATTCTCAAGGGGTTGAGGGGGCACCATTTCACGGACCCCAGAAGGGAGCTGTGTCCACCCTGCTGAGGCTCAGGAAAGCAAGGCCACTGCCTAAGAGAGGCAGGGCAGGGACAGAATCCAGGTGTGTCCTGGCTGGGCACAGTGTCTCATGCCTGTAATCCAAGCACTTTGGGAGGCTGAGGCAGGTGGACCCGCTGAGGTCAGGAGTTTGAGATCCACCTGGCCAACATATAGTGAAACTCCATCTCTACTAAAAAATACAAAAATTAGTTGGGCATGGTGGTGGATGCCTATAATCCCAGCTACTTGGGAGGCTGAGGCAGGATAATTGCTTGAACCCGAGAGGCAGAGGTTGCCGTGAGCAGAGATCATGCCACTCTACCCCAGCCTGGGTGACAGAATAAGACTCTGTCTCTCAAAAAATAAAAAATAAAAAATAAGAAAAGAAAAAGAAAAAGAAAGAAAATTAAAGAATCCAGGTGTATCCTACCCGACCCCAGGCTGCCTGGGTCAGCAGGAGGCCCAGGTGAAGGAGGATGGGCGGGGGGCGTGAGTGGGAGACCCAGGCCCACGGTGAGCCAAGCAGGACACCCCTTGCCGCTTCCTCAGAGTGGAGCCTGGGAAGCAGGCATCGCGCCAGTCCCCAGGGCCTGAGGGGCACATGGTCCTCCCTGAGGTAGGAGGATTAAGAGGCCAGCCAGGGTCCTACACCAAGGCTGCTCCCACTGCCCCGCAAGGCCATGGTGACAGCCCCAGTTTGGGGGTCTGGATTCGGCATGGGGAGGAGGGGTTTGCTTTGTGTCAAGTGTCCTCTGCATCTGCGACCTGCATCCTTGTCCATCACACTCCCTCACCCCAAAGCAAAGGCCTATAAAGATGGCCCGGACGGCTCTTTTCACAGTGGGGGACAGCCCCGTGTCCAGCCATGGGGAGCATCTGAGGGGGTCCGGCATCCTCACTCATGGGATTTACATGCTGCTCAAAATATTATTTTCTAGGAGTTCTGAAGACACAGAAAAATGCTCACAATATAAGCGAAATACAAACCAGCATTTGGTAGAAACATCTATAGCCCGTGCCCCTGCATGCGAGGCCGGGTGGCGCCTCACCGTTGGTGGACAGGAGCGAGTGGGCGGCGTTCTGCTGCGGGAGCCACTTGATCTTGTTGATCTTCTCCTCTATCTCCAGGCTTTTGAGATAGTCAAACTCTGGCTCATGGCTCTGGAAAGTGCTGTAGACGTCATACTCGCCCTGGCTGTGGGGCGCATTTTTACTCTGCAGAGAAACCCAGAGAAGGGGCCTGAGCACCGTGACCTGCAGGGCGATGGCTAGGACCTCCGGGGACCCAGCAGGGCCAGCCGTGGGACCAGGCGCCCAGCCGTGCCAGGGATCCAATTTGAGGGTCAAATGAAACTCTCTGCAGTTTAAGCGGCCCGTGACTCGCAGTGTGCCAGGGACAAGCCCTGCTCCTGCGTGATCCCTTGAGCACACACACCCGAGCCAGCTCACTTGCTAATGCGAATGTTCCCCGACACCTGCTACATGCTGGACACCCCCGCTACGTCCTCCCCGCACCATCGCATTCTACCCTCCAGGCCTCCTCTGCTTGAGCACCATGACTCTCCCCATTTCACAGACCAGCAAACAGAGACTCAGAGGGGAAGTGACTTCCCAGAGCCATGAGGCCACTCACCGGCCAGCACCCCTCTGCTGAGGCCTGCCTGACGCCAAGGCCGAGGCTCTGGCCACCCTCGTGTCTCGGGCCCTGACCTGCTCCTGGATTCCACGTGTCCAACTCAGGCCTGACTTGAGGAATAAATGAATTTAGGAGCAGACTTTAACACTGGGACAGAATGTCTGGCAATGTCAGACCTGGATTAGAATCTGTACCCGGCTTTCCTCAGCAGTGCTCGGCCTGGTTTAGGGAACAGAGCTCTTCACCATGGGGCTCCCAAAACAGTCAGGTGATGAGTCCACTGTGTGTGCCAGGGACCACGTTCCCAGGAGAGAGTTCAAGTTCATACGACAACATGATACCCCAACCAGCCCAGAACGATTTCAAGATTTCAAGTAATTTTTTTTAAGTATCTATTTTTATATTTCTGTCCCTGTCTTGCTTTTGAAAAGCTTCAAAGTTCTCCAATATCTTTGCCTCCAATTCACTTCACTTCCCATGAGCACTCGTTATGACAAAGGTCAGTAGGACCAGAAGGAAGAAAACACTAATGGAGAAAAATTCAAAATGGAGAAAATCGCACCAACCAATCGAATCTCTCTGCAGCTTGGCAAAAAGAAGGCTGAGCTTCGCAGTGCCTGGTGGGACACCTGGTGCAGCTGGTGAAGCCCACAGGTGCTGGCAGAGTGCTGTGTTTGAGGAACTGATTTGCAGCTAGGATGTGCCCCTTGTAAACTATTTTAACCCTCTGCACTCCGGGCTTCTCATCTGTAAAATGAGGGGAATAGCCGCACTGCACTGCACCCATAGGGTCACCGTGAGGAGGGTTATGTAAGCCACCAAGATAAAGTCAGATTCAGGGAGCCTCAGCTCATGGGCCATGCTCAGGAGTGAATGGAGGGAGAGATGATTCTGCAGGTCCTCTTTTCACCCCCGCTTCCTCACCTCCCTCCTACCTCCCCTTCTCCACCTCCTCGTCTCCTCCTCCCCTCGCCCTCCTCTCCTGCTCCATCCCCTCCTCCCTCCTCCTTGGTTTCCTGGATGTCTTCTGCAGCTAATTCCAGGCACAGTCCATGTTTGCTGGGTGGGACGCCCCTCTCTGAGGCTGGGTGGTGTGTGATGTTGCTGGCCACCGTCCTGGCGTCGGGCAGCCGGGCTTCCATCCCTGGTCTGCTGTTTGCTAGCTGGGTGGCTTCTCTGAGTTTCCGCATCTGTCACAGGAGTGTGGATCTGACCCTCGGAGGTGAGCAGCGCAGAGTAAACGAGAAGCAACTCCAGAATACTTAGCAAGTGTTCTTAGTAAATGGGCTTTCGTCCCGAGGCTCTTTCGGTGTTCCAGAAATGTGGTCCTGGGCAGGTTGTCCAGGCCACTGTTGTCTCACTGAGAGTTCTGCTGGACAACAAGCCTCCGGGGGTGGGGGGAGGACAGGGGTGAGGACAAGGGCCCAGGCCTGAGCAAAAACCACCTAGCCCAGCCTGAGGGCTGTGACAGCTGGGCGAGAGTGAGTCCTCCCGCTCCCCAGTCTGGCCAGGACAACACAGGTCACCCAGGCAGAGGAAGGTTTCACTGGAGGCACGAGCTGGGGCAGCAGCTGGCTGTGCTGCGTCCGGACCATTCGTCCGGGGTCTAGGACAGAGTGTGAGATGCAGGGAGCTCTCCGCAAACATCGGCTGAGGGCAGGGGGCTCAGATCCCGGCTTTGCCAGCCCACCAGGTGCACTCCCCCCACCACCGCCCGCCACTCCCCCTTCGGCATTCCAGAGCATCCCATTCCCACCCCTGGAATCCATGCCCCTGGGAGATGCGATCCAGGCAGGACGCCCCACACCTCCTGTCAGTTAAAAGCCCTCCTTTGGGTTGGAGTATAGTCCCCTACCACCTCTCGCCACACCACCCCTTATCCCCCTTATCCTTGTCCTCCTCCCACCATGCCCACCTCCCACCTGACTCTGCTCCCCACTCCTCCCACCTCCCACCAGACCCAGGGCTTCGCACCTCTGGTTCCCGCTGGAAGATGACGACCCGGCCGCCCTTGTCACCTGTGGCCAGCAGCTCTCCCGTGTGGTTGAACTCAACGGTAGAGATGATGTCAGCTGGGAGGGAAACAGCAAGACAGGAAGGGGTGGCTGTCAGAGCCCGCCTCTCCCGGGTGCTCAACAGTACCACAGAAATAGTGAGCTCCCCACTCCCAGAGGCCCCACAGCCCTGGGCAGGAGGCAGCAGGGAGCCTGAGGGGTCAGGAGCATTGGCGAGGGGCCACTAACCTGTCCCCTCCTGCCCTCCTCTTCCCGCTACACTGGCTGCAGGGCAGAGATCTCGGGACTTGGCACAGGCCTGGGGCGACCACAGTGGCTGGCAGACTTTATAGTAACTGGACACTCATGGTAGTATCTGAAACCACCTGGATGTGGCCTCTTCCTCCTGTCTTGAACCCCCAACCCCCACCCCTGCCACCCAGGCCTGCGTGTTCCAGCAACCTGGGTCAGGGAAGCCCTTCCCAATATCTCCGTAGACAAGCAAGGCAACCCTCTGCTAGGGGCCCACTCAGGGCTTCCCACACAGTAGGATGGAGGTGAATTACCCCCTCTCCTTCAGACTCCTGCTCTGTGGCCCCACCTCCAGGCAGGCCTCCGGGATCGCTCTCTAATCTGTGCTCACAGAAGCGGAGCTCAGCCCGGCCTGCCCTGACCCTCCCTGCACTTCATCCCAACCGTGTTTCTTCAGGTCGCTCAAGAACCTTTCCTTATGGAGTCACCCCCATACCTGGAGTCTTCAATGCCCAGGGCTGGCCTTCCTGGATGGGCAAGTGTTTGGAGAAAAATGACAGCCCCATTTCCAGGCCCCACGTTTTGCATGTGGGAACTAGGGGAACACCCCTTCCGTCACCAACATTCTCAGGTTCTAAGAGTCACAGAGATGAGTGGCCTGCACATTCTGGGTGGCCAGCCCTGGGAGTGGGGGAGAGCAGGGGAGGACAGGGCCCTGGCCTAGAAGAGGAACCCCCGCTGGGTGACAGCTCACCAGCCTGAAGCCTGAGGCCTGCTCCACCACCAAGTTTGCCTGCAGCCCCAAAATGATTCTGACTTTTCATTTGAGGTCATTCCTAATATTTGAAAAGTAGAAGATTTCCTATAAAAATCCACATTTCCAGTATGTCTTGGAAGATGGAAAGTTCTAGAACACCATCCCCATAGGCCCAAGCAGCAACAGCTAGTAGGAGCCCCGGATAGCCCACTGCTGTGAATGGGACCTCTGTCGTTCTTTGCTCTCCTGGCCTGGACTCTGTAGGCTCCAAAATCTGTGATACCACCTTTAGCAAAATGGATCTACTTTCAAACAAGCCACAGATTTGACCACTGCTCCCTGCAGCCGCAGACAGGATGCTCCACAGGGCTCTCTGTCCTAGCCTCTGTTCTCCTTATGGCAGCCAACCTGATGGCCGAACTCCTGAGCCAGGACATCCTTGTGTCCCTCTCCTCAAAACCCTTCATTTATCCCCGTAACTGAATTCTGATCTCTCCTCGACCTCACCCTCTGCAGCTTCCCCAGTCTCAGGTGATGACAGCTCTCTCGTTCACTTGCTCGGGCCCAAGTCTTGGAGTTGCGCTCTCTCTCCCTCTCTCTCTCTCTCTCACACACACACACACACACACACCCCACATCCAATCCTGCCTGCTCAGCCTTCACAGCATATCAGGCTGCCAGCCGCTCTCCCAGCCGCTCTCACTGGATGACTGCCACAGCTCTTTCTCCCTGGCCTGGCTACGACGTAGCCTCAACAGACTGGCAGGAGAGAGGCGGGTAACACCCAGGACTGATCCTGGCACTCCCCTGCTCAAAACCCTCCAGCAGCTCCCATTGTATACTCAGAGAAAAGCACTGAGTGTTCTGAAAGCAGCACCCATCCCCCACGGCCCAGGTGGGCCGCAGCCGGAGCCAAACCTTCACCTACCTCTCCCACCGTGGGCCAGGTAACCTGTTCTCTGCCCCCCACCTTGATTCTGGGCTTGTCCCTGTGTTTTGCTTTGGCCTGCAGAACGGCAATTCGATAAGCCGCAAACAGAGATGCAAAGGGGCTTAGGTACTGGGGGGTTGCCATCCGCGCCTCTGGCAGTGCCAAGAGCAGGACCTGCGCAGGCTGGCCGACTGGTCCCTGAGGGGGAGGAGGAAGAGCGGGTGCAGCAGAAGCCCCCCTACCCCTGGCCAAGCCCGCCTCCAGCTGGGCTCCGCTGACCCACAGAACTGGGCAAGCCCAGCCAAGCCCAGACCACAGAATCACAGATGCAAGATGATGAAAACGTTTACTGTTGTATGCACGGGGTCTTGTGTTTTTAACTCAGCAAAAGGTACCTCCTCCCCTTCCCCAGCCTCATCTACTGCTCTCCACCTGCTTATTCCCCTCCAAATGCCAGGCTGCTTGCCCTTTCCCAAAGGTCCTGGCCACCTTCTGTCCCAAGACCTGCTCCCTCGGCCTGCAGTGGCTTTCCCGTGGGCACCAGCACAGCTCCTTCCTGTTCTTCCAGTTCCTCCCAACTGCTGCCTTCCTGGTGAGCACAGCTGGGACCACCTTGCTGAAATTGCTGTCTGCGCCCCAGCGCCCTCATCCAGGACACCCTGACCATCCCTGCCCCAACCTAATCTGATGTTTTTCCTTCTCTAAAGGCTTTTATCATCTGTTGGCTGTCTTCCTGGCCGGAATGTCAGCTCCACGAGGGCAGGAGTCACAGGCTTAATTCACGGCTTCAAATGGTGCCTGTACGCAGTAGCCACGCCAGTGATATCTATTCAAGAAATGCCTTTTCTTTTTCCAGTCCAGACCTTTTAGGACAGCTCCTGGCCTGCACTGGCCTTCTGAGCCATGAGTCAATGCCAGCTTTGAGGCAACAGAAAAGAGTGAGAAAGGTTGGTTAGAAGTGGGATGACGGGCTGGATATATCCCTCCATCCATCAAGACAGATGCACATATCATTAAACTTAAAAAGACAAGACAAGAAAAGCAGCTCTGTGGGAACACGGAAACGCCCACCGGGCATGGAGTCAGGAACAGGGTCAGGTGTGCTGACCCCAGCTGTGCTGGCTAGGGTCCCCGATGGGGCACTCGTTCTTGCTATTTCATATTAAAACCCCCTGAGGGGGAAGGAACGGGATATAAAATTGAGTATAAAATGCTAGTAATGATCTACATCAATGATCATAACTATGTGAAATAAGGAAAGAAACTGTGTAGGGGGGAAAAAGCTGCAAGAGAATTCCCCAAAATGTGAACCGAGGTAGCTTTAGGGTAGCTGGAATGAAATAATATTTCCTCCTCTTTCAACTTGTCCATGTTTTCTAGATTTTCTGTAATGAAGTTACATCATTTTAAAATAGCTATATTGAGGTACAACCAATATACAAACAACTACACATACATAACGTATATAATTTGATGAGGGTGGGCATACACATAGTGTATATTATTTTTATGATGGGAACATAACCATGCTATTAAATTAAAATGCCAATAGAACTATTGCTATCCAAAGCATATGCGGTCCACAAATGCTGGGTGGTTGCCAAGCAACACACACTAGTCTGAGGGCAATTTACAATTTATTTGTCATTTTCATATCTGCCACCTCCTTTAACCTCACGCCAGCCCCTGCAGGAGACACTACTGTGATTTCCATTTGGCAGCAGAGGAGATAGAGGCTCCCTCCATGAGAGACGACGCCATGAGCTCTTTGCAGACAGAAGTGCTGTTTGGAGTCTTGGCTCCAGTCTCAGCTGTGTGGTCTTGGGTAAGCCACACAACTTCTCTGAGCCTTGGTTTCATTATCTGTAGTGTGCTTATGGTGGAGCCTTCCCAGGATTAGAGGTTCAAGTGAGACAAGGAGGTAAGAGGGTGATGGAGGAAGAGAAGACAAGGACTCCGGGAATGAATCACCAAAATGTATAGGACAGAAGCTAAAGCTCCTGGTCACCTGTGCTCTTGGCTGCCACAGAATTGACAACCACAAGCTCTGCAATGTGGCGATGGATCTGGGCCCCAACCTCACTGTGGATGGTCCTGCCTACGAGTCCCGCCAGTTGCCCCCTGCAAACATCTACAGAACTACCACCAGACCTCAGATCCCCTCTTGCCCAGGCCAGGGCATCGCTTCCTCCGGCCCATGAAGGAGCTAGTGGATGTTTAACATCTACTCCTTTTTACAGGTAAATGTCTTCAGGATTTGCCTTAAGAAAAGTTGCCTCCCTTGAATGCCAGAAATTCTCATCAGTAAGGCCATAAAGTTCATTGTTTTGGCAGCCATCTCTGTGAAGAAAGTCCATCTTCTCATCTTGTATTATCTGACACATTTCCAGCTCCAATACCACCTCCTCCAGGAAGCCTTCCTGGACAGTCCCCTTTCCCCCCTCCCCCAGTTAAGTGGTCTCTCCTACAACTGTAGTCTTCTATTTTATTCATTTATTTTTTTGAGACAGATTCTCCCAGAGTCACTCCAGAGTCACCCAGGCTGGAGTGCAGTGGCGGAATCTTGGTCCACTACAACCTCCACTTCCTGGGTTCAAGTGCCTCAGCCTCCCAAGTAGCTGGGATTACAGACACCTGCCACCATACCCGGCTAATTTTTGTATTTTTAGTAGAGATGGAGTTTCACCATGTTGGTCAGGCTGGTCTCAAACTCCTGACCTCAAGTGATCTGCCCGCCTCAGCCTCCCGAAGTGCTGGGATTACAGGTGTGAGCCACCGCGCCCGACCTACAACTGCAGTCTTAAGGCTATTGTGTGCCCTTCACAGGGTACTGACACCTCCTGCATGGTGCTGTCTGTCTCCACGTTGTCTCCAGCCTTGACCAGAGGAAACAGCGCCACATTGTGGTTGACCACATTAACCCACATTTCTTAAGTGCTTACTGTCCGCCAGGCCCTGCTCTAAATGCTTCTGGTAATAGCCTAGTAGCCCTAGTGCGGCAATTCTCTCACAATATAACTATAGACTATAAACCCTTGACAAAACAACAATAAAACGACGCTCTCTGAAGGCATCAGAGGGCAAGGCCTCAGCGGACGCTGCAGGTGGTCAGCAATTGGGAGGAACAGCCGGCGTGAGCTTTCCTGGTTTCATGGTTTTCAGCCTGAGGACAAGTCCCAGCCTGTGTCATAGGGCTGCCAGAACTCAGACGGAAAGCCAGATTCTCACTGGCTTGACAGAGCAGAAAACAGAGTCTGAGACACTCGCAGCAGCTGGAAAAGTGCGGGAGTAAATCCTGAAATGAAGAGAGCCACCAAGACGGATCCCCAAATGGGACAAATAAACTCTGCCCACATCTCGGGCTGACCCCAAAACACACACACAGGACAGACTTCCTGCAGCTGCAGCCCAGCCAGGGCTAAAAGCAGTGAACAGAGGCTCCTGCCACTGACCACCACTCACCACTGACAGGTGGCTTACAGTTGCTTTCAGCCAAGTTAACTGCTTGCAAATACAAAGCAAAACAAAAATGCTCTTTGGGGAGAAGGAACAAAAATCTAGAGTTGCTCTTATGCTGTCATTCACAAGACCCAGGATGTCATCCAAAATTATATGAAGATATACAAAGAAATAGGAAAACCAGCCATACTTAATATAACAGCTAGTCAGTGGAAACTCACCTGAAATGCGCTGGCTACTGTGATTAGTAACTAGAGATTTTTAAAGTTGCTATGATAACTATGTTAAAAGATGTCAAGAAAATTGGCTCATACTTAATGAAAAGAAAATAAATCTCAGCAAAGAAATATAAACAACTTAAAAAAGAACTAAATAAAAATTCTATAACTTAAAAATACCATGCCTGAGACAGAAAAAAATCACAGCTTAACAGAAATTGCTTAACAGAAAGTCTGAGAAAATAGAAGAGGTAGTGAACTTGAAGATGATCTCAATAGAAATTACCTAATCTGAAGAATAGGGAGAAAAAAATTTTTTTTAAAGAAAAAGACCCTCAAAGACCTGTTGGATAATATCAAAAGGTTCAACACACATGTGATTGGATTTGTAGAGGGAGGGGAGAGAGAATATATTAAAAAGAAGAGATGAAGAAATAATGACAGAAAAATTCCTCAATTTGGTAAAAGACATCAATTTACAAACTTAAGAAGCTTAGCTAACTCCAAGCAGGATAAATACAAGGAAAATTACACCAAGATACATCCTGGTCAAACTGCAAATTACTGGGAACTGAAATAATGAGAAAATGTTAAAGCAGCTAGAATAAAAACAACATATTACATCCAGAGACACCGGGACTCAGAGACTGCTGACTTGTCAGCAGAAATAATGGCCCCAGAAGACTCTTTTAATGTGCTGTAAGAAAACTTTAAAACCTGGAAACCCAGAATTCTTAATTCAGTCGAAATATTCATCAAGAATGAAGGGCAGGCTGGGCACGGTGGCTCACACCTATAATCCCAGCACTTTGGGAGTCCAAGCCGGGCGGATCATCTGAGGTCAGGCGTTCGAGACCAGCCTGGCCAACATGATGAAACCCCGTCTCTACTAAAAATACAAAAAAAATTAGCCGGGCATGGTGGTGGGTGCCTGCAATCCCAGCTACTTGGGAGGCTGAGGCAGGAGAATTGCTTGAACCTGAGAGGTGAAGGCTGCCGTGAGCCAAGATTGCACCATTGCACTCCAGCCTGGGTGACAGCAGTGAAACTGTCTCAAAAAAAAAAAAACAAAAAAAAAGAGTGAAGGGCAAAATAAATAGACATTTCAGCTGAAGCTTTCCCAAGGACTGGCATTTTCATCTCAGAACAATCCCATCAACCAATTATCACTCTCTACTTACAGACAAGGAAACTTGGTCAAACTTGCCCACAGTCCCCTAAGTGGCAAGGCCTTTGCCATGTGCTCTTTTTGGCCGTCCCTGCCCCCACACTGCAGGGCCTGGAGCTGCCACTGACTGCAGCCTCAAACTCGGGGCCCCAGATCAGCCACTGGGAGCAGTGTTCCAAGTCACTCTATGTGGGTGACGAGAAGCCCATGGAAATTCATGCTGTCCTTCCTCCCTGAGGTGCCCCCTCCCTTCCTGGACGGCTCTAGGGCAACCCCCAAATGGAGAGACGCACAGGGACCACCGGACAAGGAGGCCTCAGCCAGCCCCCTGGTGCTGGGCACAGCACAGGCCTACCAGTGGGTACCCGGAGAGGTGAGAGGTGGTGTCCCTAGTGACCCGCCCAGTAACACGTCCCTGCACGCCAGAGCCAGAGACGGGCAAAGATGGTATCGTGGGTTGAACTACTAACCCCTGGTACCTATGTTAAAATCCTAACTCCTGGTACCTACAAATGTGAACTTATTTGGAAATAGAGTCTTTGCAGATGATTAAGTTAAGGTGTGGTCATACTGGATTATGGTGAGCCCTAGATCTAAGGACTGGTATCCTGATAAGAAGGCCATGTGAAGACACAGCACACACAGATACAGGGAGGAGGCCATGGGGAGACAGAGGCAGAGGCTGAAGGGACGCATCAAGAATCAAGGGCAGGCCAGGCACGGTGGCTCACAACTATAATCCCAGCACTTTGGGAGGCTGAGCCGGGCCTCCCAATGCCCGGAAATGCCCGGAGATGCCAAGGATTGCCGGCTACCACTAGAAACCGGTGGGGATGCCTGGAACAGAGTCCTCCCCAGCGCTGTCAGAGAGAGCCCAGCCATGCCAGCATCACGATTGCAGACTTCTGGCCTCCAGAACTGTGAGAGAGCAAATTTCGGTTGTTTTAAGCCACCCAGTTTGTAGCACTTTGTCACAGCTTCCCTAGGAAACTGACACAGAGCTGAAACTAGAGTGTGCGGGCTCCAGCTCCCGAGAACTGGGCTACCCCGAAGCCAGTGGCACTTGCTGGCTTTCTTCTCCATGTGCCCCCTGGGGGAGACTTCACACTTGGATCTTACAGATGCCCCCTGCAGCTTTCATCAAGGCCGTGGTAATCCAGTCCCAGCCCCACAACTTACGAGCTGTGCGCCCTCACCCAAATCACTCACCCTCTCTGAGCCCTGACTGCCTCATGGATACAATGGGAATTGTCATCCCGCCTGGCCATGGTTCTCCTAGGGTAAATGTGAAATTCATATGATTCTGTGGACTAGGACGTTCCCTGGAAACTCTGGTCGAGGCCTGCAGACGGATGAAGATGCTCGTCAGGGGACTTGCTCCCCTCGTCCATCACCATAAGTGCTGCTGACACCACTAATGATCCATCAGGGCTCAGGGCAGAGAGGGGGCCTTAGGCAAGCCCAGCTTAAGCCTTCTGATGAGGTTGTTGCATTTAATTAGCATTGTCAGAGGTATCAGGGCTGCTAAGGATGGAGGTGGGCGAGGAAGGAGGGGTCCGCCTGCTGCTGAAGGGAAATGTCAGGGAGAGGAAGGGGCTCCTGCAGTCATCAACGACCGACCATGGGCTTGGGGAGAGGATTTACCCAGCAGCGGGCTGACACTGGGATAAGAAGATGGGGAGCCCTTCCCCACAGAGTCCAGGTCCAGCGGGGTGGCATCGCACCTTTGGTTATAATAGTAAACCTTCTGGGCACTTCCTGGGAGCCGCGCCCCAGCTTTGGCACTTTACACCTATTACTAAATCTTTTTAACACCTCCAAGAAGTTGTTGTGTGCTGTTATCATCCCCATTGTGCAGACGAAGAAACTGAGGCACAGAGAAGACAACTTGCCAACAGCTGCTCAGTTAGTACGGGCAGGGGAAAGATTGGATTCCAGCAGGCTGTCTCCTGAGTCCTTGAACTTGCCTCCCAGGCTGGGTTCTCCTCGTGGCATTTATGGGGTCAGAGGTGGGGGGCTGAGGAGTTGGTGAAGGAGAAAGCAGGGGCTGAGCACAGGCCCCAACCACCTCTGTGAAAGAAAGTCTCAAAAGGCCCAAAATGTTTCCTGCAGGTGGGAGACCTTAGCCTGAGACTCACAGCAAAAGGGTCTGGAGTCTGGGGTCTGATTCTGCCAGGGATACAGCTTTTACCTCCACATACTTCCAGGGGACAGGGGAGAGCTGGCTTGGGACCACCTTAGGTCCTGAGTGCTGGCTGCCCGGAGGGGCACGGAGGACACAGCAGAGGGAGGCTGTGCCTGGGGGATTGAGCAAAGCCACAGGATGCTACTGGCCACAGGACATACAGCAGGGGCTCCCTAGGTAAGGACTCTGCCGATGACTCTACAGGAAACTTCCAGACTGCCCTGTGAAGGACTCATGACCTGTGAAGGTATAATCAGCTGTAATCACCTGCCAAGTGCACCCAGAGTGGGCACAGCCACCAGCAGGTAGAAGGCGGCCCGTCCCCAGGCTCCCTTCCTAGCCAAAGAGAGCTGCCTGAAAGGGGCTGCAGCCAGCTCCTTCCTCATGTCGCCCTCTAGCAGGGAGCATGCCGGGCGGCGGGAGCAGGCAGGGGAAGTGCCAAGTCTGAGCAGAATCAGACAGTTTCCGGGACTGGACATCACTGCTGAGTGAGTGACGGAAGGCTGCTGGGCTCTCCAGGGGTGGTCAGAAAGACCAGGACCTCATCCCAGGCCAGGGAACGGAATATTCCTGATGGGATTTTGTGAGAGGGGCCTGAGAGTCGCAGGGCCACCGAGGTCACAGGCCAGGCCTGCCCGTCAGCCCTCTGCACTCACCTCCTGGTCAGCTACCGCCCGGGAACGGTGATCACCTAATTACTGAATTCCTCTCTCACTGAAGAATCCCCACATTTCATCACCATCCCGCCTTCCAGTGGGCCTGGTGAGAGGTTTCCTCCTGCAGCCTGAGCTTGGTGGAGGTGGGGCAGCTCCGAGGCCTGTGGTCAGAGGTTGGGTGGGAGAGTGGGGACGGTGTGGCCAGGACAGATGGGCTCTGAGTTGTGCTTTCATCACTTGGCTGGAGGAAAATGTGAAGGGGCTGGTGAGAGCATTTTTGGGGGGTGTCAGGGATTGTCTGTGTGGGGTGGGTGCCAGCTGCCACCTGCCCACTCATGTAACCTGGACACCCAGGACCCCAGGATCTGCCCGTCAGGGCTCTGCCACCCTGGCATCTGGTAGGACCCTGGGTCCCACCCTCACACACACCTTGGGGACAGTCCCTGTTCCACCTCATTGTGGCTGTGACTCTAGGCAAGCCACCTCCCCTCTCTGGACCTCCCCCTCCTCCCCCGTTGTGTAGAGGACACGAGCAGATGAGGGAGGAGGCTGAGATGAGCCCGATGGTCGGCACTGTGCAGGGAACTCACCCTTATTGCCACATTGAATCCTCTGCACACCCGCTGGGCCATGCCAGGCAAGTCCTGGACTTAATATCACCTCCCATGAGCTTGGTTTATAAAAAGAAAAGCACACCGTAACAGCAGACCTGGCGGATGATGAGTTATGTAAACATTTAAACTGGGCACAGTATTGATTTGTCTTAAAGGCCATGGAAAAAGGATTCCATGACCCCAGCCTCCACCCCAAGAGTACCAGGTGAAACGGGATGCTGAAGCCTCCAAGTATGGTCCCAAGACATGCCTGTGACCGGTGGTCAGCCTGCCAGAGCCGAGGGCACCAGGAACATGTGACCGACACAGTGACCCCTTGCGGGGAGGGGCAACAGGGGAAGCCCTGGGTGGGGCCGGAGACCTGGAGCTGCCATGGCTATGCCCTTCGCATGCAGTGATCCCCTGGGACTGCCACTGTGTGGAAAGGGGGAAAGACCTGCGTCTGAATCCCATCCTGACCAGCTGTGTGACCTTGGGCAAAGCGTTTCACCTCTCTGAGTCGATCTGTCCATCTGCGAGACAGATATGGGAACACACACCCCCCGAGGGGCCAGGTTTACTGGCGCATCATCTAGCATGTGACCAACATGCAGGAAATACACTTAGTCATTCAATTATTCGTTCAAAAGAATATTAATGAATGGCGAGTTCTTGTTTATCGGGTACAGAGTCTCTGTCTGGGATGATGAGAAAGTCCTGGAAATGGATGGTGGTGACAGGTGCACAGCAACGTGAATATACTTCATGACACTGAATTGCACGTTTAAAAACGGTGCGTATGGTAAATTCTATGTCATGTATATTCTACCACAATAGAAAATTTAATTAAAAAGCATTCACTGAGCACCTACTGTCCCCTCAGCACTGTTGCATACACTGGAAATTCAGCAGTGCACACACCCCAGAGAAAGCCCACTCTCTAATGGGACAGACAGCCAACAAGCAAATTTTCATGTCAATAAACAACTCTTGGAGGGAGATATAAGGGCTAAGATGAAAATTACAGTATGGTAAATGGGATGGGAGAGGTGGGAGGGGCTGTTTTAGCTGGGGAGGCCAGGGAAGGCTTCCTGGAGGAGATGCATTTGAGCAGAGACCTGAAGGATGTGAGAGAGGGAGCCTCACAGATATCAGGTGACCAGCACGAGCAAAGGCCCTGAGGTAGGGTGAGTTTGATCTGTTGCAGGCCAGCAAGGAGGTTGGTGTGCATGTGAGAGGGATGGGGCAGGACATAGCTCAGAGAGGTGGGCCGGGCCGGGGCCCTGCACCCAGCAGGCTGGGAGAGGCCTGGGGATTTTATTCTGTGAGAGCTGGGAAGCCACGATCTGACTTAGGTTCAATGACCACCCCATCCTTCTGTCTGTCTAGCATGGGTGAGCTCTTTCAGGGGTGGGCGTAGACCCTTCTGTGTCCAGTCCATGTCTCACACATGGGTGACTCTCAGGCTTGCTAAGTAAGTGCCAGAGGAAGCAGACCCTCGCTGGGCAGGCAGGGGGTGACAGGAACCTCTCCTTCACCCCACCCCTCATCTGCCTTATATGGCTTCTCTCTCGGGGCCTCCCTCCAGGTCTATGAGTAGAGGCGTTGCATCGTGATGATTTCGTCTTTTCTGTTTTAGCATTTCTAAAGTTGAGACATGATATACATAACATGAAATTCACCACTATAAAGTGTACACTTGATTGGATTTTAACAGATTCACAGAGTTCTACAACCATCACCACAGTCTAATGCCAGAACATTCCCACCTCCCCAAAAAGAAACCCGGAACATTCCTACCACCCAAAAAAGAAACTCCACATCCGTCGGCAGCCATTCCCTATCCCCTCCTCTCCCCAGCCCCCGGAAATCATTGATCTACTTCCTGTCTCTATGGATTTTGCCTACTCTGGATACTTTACATAAATAGAATCATACAGCACGGGACCTTTGGGGTCTGTCTGGCTTCCTTCACTTAGCAGAATGTTTTCAAGGTTCATCCATGTTGTGACACAGATCAGTACACCATTCTTTTTCAAGGCCAAAATAATAATTCCATTTTAATCACGATGTCTTTTAAGACTGGTCCCTTTCTCTTCCAGCAGAAACCCAGTCCCCAGAAGAGAGTGAGAAGGGAGTCATGAGCCTACGAATGCCCCCATGTCCCCGGCCCCCAACCTGTGTCTGCACCCAGCTCTGCTACTGCAGGAGCCAGAGCCAGCATAGGATGCTACTGCCCCTCCCATGGGCAGTGCACAAGGGACAGGGATCGGTGAGGCCAGGGGCTGCGGCTGCCAGTTTCTCCCTGGCCAGGCCAGGCAGGGCCCGCCCGATGGAGTGTCTGCCAGCCTGGCTGGCACAGAGGCAGATGGGCTTGTGGGAGGGTGGATGGGGTAGCTGTGGATTTGTCTGTGGTCAGGAGGATCCAGTCAAGCTGCTGGGTTTGACTCTAGCCAGGCTGGACTATGCTCGGAGCCGGGATGACACCCAGTCTGGCTTCAGTACGACCAACCCTCCATTGGACCCCCGTGGACCTTAAAAGGTGACCAGGCAGCCGGAGGCAAGGCCAGCAGCTGGCCTTGGGACAGGGTCAAGGTGAGGGAGACCGAGAGATCACATGCTTCCTGCCTTCTTTCTTGCAACACAGGCTCCAGAAAGCCCCACCCTGTCACCTGGGCTTCTCTGCTAAAGACGAAGATTCCCAAGGCTCTGCCCAGATGGACAGGACCAGAATGGCTGGGGCCTGGAATCTGCATTCTGACGGGTTCTCCTGTGATGTGCCAAGGTTTGAGAACCACTGGTAAAGGGGTGACTGGTAAAGCACCTCAGTGGGGCTGCCTGATTGTCAGCCAGTTATAAACAGTCTCTGGGCCTCAGTTTCCCAATCTCTAAAATGGGTTTCATATTTGGGATTGGTGGTGAAGATTCAATGAGGCAACAAAGACAGAAGAGTCTGGCACCAAGAAACTGCTAGAAATTGTTGCTATAATTATTGCTACTATGTACCCAAAGCAAATCACAGAACTATGTGGGCACTGAAGGAAAGATTAATCAATGGCAGAGAGAGGGAAAGGGTTTGAGATGTGGTGAAGGGTTTGAGATGCGGTGAATTGCTGCTGGGGAACCTGGTTCGACTGTCTCCTGTCCTGCTTGTGTGAGTCGGAGAGTCATTTTACCTCTGAGTCTCAGTTTTCCCATTTGCAAAATGGCAATAAGAGCCACCCCTGCTGTAGGGCTCTGCAAACTGTGATGTGCTGTTCCCATCCCAGGATGGGGGCATGGAAGCCTGACACTGATGCAGACCGATAGCTTGGGTCTGAGCCGGGCCAGATGGCCTGGGCTGGCTCCTGTGCTCCCAGCACCTGGGGTCCCACAGGCCCTGTCCTCTCTGCTGGGGCTGCAGCCAGCTTTTTAGACCCCAGCCGGCAGGCGGGCGATGGGGGCCAAACTGGCCTGGTGACAAGAACACCTCTCAGGTCCCATCACATCAACGTGTCCATGAGCCCCCTTCCCAGGCCTGTCTGCTCCAGGGCAGGGGTCAGGCTCTAAGCTACTTTGTCTCGGGCCATAATTCCCAGAGCTGGGTGCTGGGGTCACAGCTGGCAGAGCCAGCAGCCCCCCTCCACCCACCTCCCCTACCTCCGCCCTGGCCTGGCCATGGTCACCTCTCACCCGCGAGCCTGCAGCTGCCTCCTCTCTGGGTTTCCTGTCTTCATCTTGACCCCATCCACCCAGTAGCCAGAAGGACTCTTCTAAAATGAAAACCTCATCTGGTGGCCTTCCCTGAAACCTTCCATGGCTCCCCACTGCCCTTTGAATAAAGGCGCCATCTGCCTGGCTCACCCTTTTGCTCCCCTCTCCTAACACTGCCCCTTCCCTGTGGCCAGCCTGGGCATTGTTCATTTCCCCAAAGGAGGCCATTTATTTATCTGACAAGTCTCTGAGCCTCAGTTTCCTAACTGAGGACCTATTTAGTGCCAGAGCTTATGCCAGGCAATGGGAATTCAGAAATGGACCCCGTGGGCATGTCCTCCCAGACCCGGCCCTCCCAGACCAGTCTGACCAATGGGGGTTGGGTATGCAGCAAGGACCACCCGGTGTCCAGGGTAAGGCTGGTTTCCACCTCCCTTTCCTCCCTCCTTGTGGAGAGGCTCCGTGTCTCCGTCTCTGGAGGACAGTCTACTAGAGGGCGACAGTCCACCCCTGTGAAGGTGTGGGGTGGGGTGTGGGCAGAGGCGGGACCCCCCACAGCAGGGGCTGATCAGCAGGTCCAGCCTCTGTCATTGTCAGGGCTACTGTGGTGTGCCAAGGGCACAGACCTGCCAGTCAGACAGCGTGGTCAGCTCTTGCTGTGCACTGGCCCCATGACTGCTGGCAGCTCAGTCTCCAGAGGCTCGATTTCCTCCCCTGTGAAATGTGCAGGTCCTCCTGAGTGAGCTGTGGTTGCTCTCCAGAGGAACCTCTTTACTGGCAAGGAGCATCCTGGTGGCCCCCCGGCTGCAAGCCTTGCTCCCTGGCTGGTGTGAGTCCCAGCCTCCCCCAGCGCCCCCTCTCCGCAGGGCATCAAGGCTTATGGGCCCCCTGCAGGCATAGATGTTCAGCTTGAGCCACCAGGCGGCAAACAAGGAAGTGGCTTTGGAGATGTTCCTGTCCTGGTTACACGTCGGCCACCCCCGTGGGACCTGGATCACCGGGGAACTCACACAGGAGCATCACACAGTGTGCGCGAACCCTCGAGGCAGCCCTGGCAGGTGCGTGACATGCTGCCAACTTCCACACGGGGAAACCACAGCTCCCGAGGGTTGAACTTGTACTCCACCCAGGAGCAGGCTGCTTCCTTGTGCCTGGTGGACTCCAGGGCCTGTGCTCCTGATGCCATGAAATGCAGATCAGGCCAGCCCTGGTCCCTCCACTGTGGGACAGCCATGCACCTTAGCCGTGAGAGTGACAGAGCTGCAGTCAGGCCATGCCTTGTACCTCGTGGCCTGTACCCCTAAGCACACCACTCCCCTCCCAGCTGGGATCAGTGCACCCATTATAAAGATGAGCAAACAGAGGCACATTCAGCAGGGCTGACGGAGATAGGCAGGTTTGGAGTCCTCGCTACCCCAGCTGCTGCCCGTGGGTTATCGGGCTCCTTTCCTCCAGTTTTTCCTGGAGACACCAACTCCCAGCCTGGGCACATTGTCCAGCTGCTGCCATGAGGAGGACAATGGCAATGGCCAGGGTGGTGGGCACCCCTCACACTTGCGTGTCACACTCAAACTGTTCACAAGCATGTCATACCCATGATCTCATTTAAGGGTGGTGATGCCTTAAGGGGCGGGCATTACTCTTCCCCTTACAGATGAGGAACCTGAGGCTCCAGGAGGCAGAGTCAGGGGTTTGCCAGTGCAGTTAATGATCAGATCTTCGGGTTGGGGCTGGGAGCGGGTAGAGAGAGGGCCCGGATTTGTGGTATTTGCCGAGCCCGTGGCATGAATACTCAAGCCAGGGCTGATTTTCATGCTACCCACAGTTTAACAACTGGTTCAAAAAATTCCTAAAAATGTAACTATTGACTCCCACGCACTGATGTGAGCCAGCTCTGGCTCACACTGGGCCAAGTGAGTCACCTAAGTCGATACTGGCAAGAATCCTTAAATCCCAGTGTTCAACCTCAGAGCTTGGACTCCTCACACAGCCACACGGGCGC
Organism: Piliocolobus tephrosceles; assembly: GCF_002776525.5. NCBI lineage: Eukaryota > Metazoa > Chordata > Mammalia > Primates > Cercopithecidae > Piliocolobus > Piliocolobus tephrosceles. The sequence goes on from NC_045436.1 coordinate 178,208,778, forward strand.
CCCTATAAGGGCAGCATGGCCCTTCCAAAGCCTATGTCCCAGTCAGCAGGACCCTCATCCTACACGAAGCCCCCAGCCACGCCATCCCGCACAGCAGAGACCAGGACAGGGAGCTGGCTCCGATGACAGCCAGGCCCCCAGGTACCCCCGCTGCTCCTCACCATGAACCAAAAATCACCCCAGGCCAGTGGGAGGCCTCAGCCTCGGGGCCTGGCTTGATAAACAGAATCTTGGTGCCTGGGAAGAAACATCCGGAGGGACGCTCCCTGCGCTGCAGGGGTCTCCCAGCCGAGATGAAGGGTGGAACAGAGGCGGCCCTGGGGGTCCCTCACTGACCTCTTTGGGGCAGGATAAACAGAAGTTGGACCAGAGGCCTCATACAAGACCCCCTCCCCTGCAGTCTGCCCCTCTGGGAGGGACATCTGGTCCCACAGCTTCAGAGGACCCCACCTGCCCAGCCTACTCTGTGCCAGCCTGGGGAGGGAAGAGCAGGCCTTGGTCCTCCTCCCCCTCCTCTGTTTCCTCCTCCTCTCATAGAAGCATAAGAAATCTCCATCTCATCAGCAGGTGTGGGTCAGTCTGGAGGTGAGGCTGGGCCCTACGCCTGGTGGTGCATGTGCAACCTAGGACAGCCACAGCCTTCCATGGGCCACACCGCCAGCTCAGGCCATAGGGTCCTGCCCCCACTTCCTCACCAGCATGGCAGCTCCCAACTGAGATCCTGGGCTAGTGGGGACCTCAGCCATTCCCCCAACATTCACCAGTGCCCACTCTGCACCAGGTCCACAGTGGGGAGCCCGGAAGTCAGTGTCCAGTTTCTACCTTCGTGGTGTCAATGGCTCAGAGGGAGACAGACGAGGAAACCGACACACTCATTTCAGCCTCACATGTTCTTGGCTAGGGGTGTGTACCAGGAATGGTTAGAACCCAAAGAGAGGGCAGTGCAGCTGCCAGACCTACCACGGACAAGGCTCGCTTCCTCCTCAGTTACCTGGGAAAGTTACTCATCCTTACCAAACCTCAGTTTCCTTATCCATAAAATGGGCTTAATATTCACACCTGCCTCAGAGGGTCCTAAGGATTAAATAAGTGAAAATGTGTTCCTATCAGAACAAGACCTACAATAGCCAAAATTACTCTGCAATAAATAAATAAATAAAGGAACACAGTTGGAGGACTTACCCAAGCTTATATAAAGATACAGTGATACAGACAGTCCGGTCCTAGTAAAAGGACAGACATATGGATCAATACAACTAAACAGAGAATCCAGAACTAGACCCACAAGTCTGTGGCGAACTTAGATTGTTGTCAAAGGCACTCAGGCGATTCCATGAGGAAAGTACAGTCTTTCCAATAAATGACTGGGGGAAAATGAATATCAACTCTTACACCATCTGACAAACTGACATTGAAATGTATCATCTACCTAAACATAAAAGCTAAAACTATGAGCCTTCTAGGAGACATTATAGAAGAAACTCCTTGCAACTTTGATTTTTCAAACAAGACACAGAAAGCATGAAAAACAACAAAAAACTGACAAACTGAACTTTATCAAAGCTTACACCTTTGCTATGTGAAAGAAACTGTTATAAAAAGAAAATGGCAAGGCATGGAATGAGAGAAAATATTCGTAGTACATGTATCTAGTATACCCCTTATAGCCCAGATGTATAAAGACCTCTTACAACTCAATAATATAAACACAAGCAACCTGATTTAAAATGGGCAAAAGATTTGGGCAGACGCTTCCCAAACCAAAATACAAGAATGGTCAGGAAGCACATGGTAAGTCACTCAACATCATCAGTCACCACAGGATGCAAATGCAAATCACAATGACATACCAGTGTACACCCATCAGAGTGGCGAACATTAAAAAGATGAGTAATATCCAGTTGGTGAAGATGTGGAGGAGACAGCCGCTCACACACTGCTGGGGGAACGAACAATGATAGAGCCCTGTGGGAAACAGCTGGGCAGTTTCTTAAAGAGTGAAAATAAGCACGTGTCTACCATGCGACCCAACCATCCTTGATAACCAAGAGTAACGAAAGCTCACAAACTCACAAAGGCACATATGTACGTGTTTATAGCAGCTTTCTGCACAGTAGCTCAGAACTGGAAAAAAACTCAAATATCCATCAGCAGGAGAAGGAATAAATAAATCGTGGCATATCCGTAGAATGGAATACTCATCAAAGAAAAAGGAACAGACCATTGACACACACAGCAACCAGGGCGAAGCTCAAAAGAACCACACTGAGTCAAAGAAGCCAGACCAAAAAATGCATGCATCTATGACTCTACTCTATTCATATGAAATTCTGGGAAGTGCAGACTATCTTACAGTGACCAAAGGCAAATCACTGGCTACCCAGGGTGCAGGGCAGAGACAGGAATGGACCATACAGAGAACAGGAAACGTTTTGCAGGTGAAGGCCATGCTCCAAATCTTAATTATGGGGGTGATTTCACAAATATAT
>NC_045436.1:178211366-178255340 GCF_002776525.5 Piliocolobus tephrosceles
ATATATAGCTTGCCAATTCTAAGAATATGGAAGTCTATACTTTAAGTGGATGGCATTTCTTGTACTTAGTAAAGGTTTGAAAAGTCTTTGTTTGTAGTAAAAGGGAAAGAAAGAAAAGAGGGGAGAAGGAGTGCCAGCAGCCAACTGCTCTCATCTGAAACTTCCAGCAAGCTGCTAATTTAATCCCCTAAACGTAATCGAGTCGACCACCCAAGCAATCGCATTAAAGGAAACAGTCATTTGGTACATTTTTCATCAACTAAGATCATTGATCAACCCACAAGTTCATCCAGATTTGTCCAAGGTGGTCTGATCCACCCTAGCCTTGGCATGAGAAACGTATCGTGCCAGTCATATGGTAGAATTCATTAATTGCATGCTGAATAAATTAACAATCACCTCACTCTCCCAGGTGCACACAGCTTCCAGGGGCCAGCAGGAAGCCATAGCCAGCGTGGGCAGCCTGAGCTGACCCTGGGAGATGCCCAAGGCTGCCCACCTCCATAGAAGAGGCCTTTTATAGGACATTCTCAGACGCTGAGAAAGGTAGAGTGAGGACCGTTTAGATGTGGCATTAGGGGTTCAGGTGAGCTAATGGGTATTCAACAGCCTGCAAATCAGTGGGCAGCTGACAGAAAGTCAAATGCAGAATGTCCAGTCCAGCTGGACAAGGGAAGTCTATGGCTGACTGAAACCACTGGGGACAGTTGAGCCAAAGATGGGGGTCTTTGATGGGAGCCTGAAGTCAAGCCAGCCATGGCTGTGTTTCCTGCTGTCTCCATGTTGGGTTCAGTTAGGGCTTTGATGATCCTCAATGCACATCAATGCACTGAAGTCTTCTGGGGTTGAAATGTTTTCTCTTTTGTCTTCATCTTGATTGAGTTTCACCCATCACCTAAATCAGCAGTTCTAAGACTGTGGTCTAAGTACCTCTGGGGTCCCCAAGACCCTTTCAGGGGATCATGGGGTTCTCCCTTTTCCAACTACTTATCTATTTGAGGATAGATGTTCGACAACACTTCAACCAAACAATGTATCACAATGGACTGAATGCAGGAGCCGATGTGAGAATCCAGCCATCATCTATTAAGCTAGAGATTAAAGAGACTGATACACATGCCACTCTTCTCACTTTTTAAAACACAGTTATTTTCCAAAAAAAATAGTATTTATGTTAACATGTAATGGGTTTACTCTTTTTATTTTTCAATGAATTCATATATAAATCTTTTTAACTGTCTGAGTTTTCATTTCAAATTTGGCAAATATTGAAGGATATAGCCCACATACACAAAACCTCTTTGGGAGCCATAATAATTTTTAAGAGTGTAAAAAGTGATCCTAAGACCAAAAAGGTTGGCAACCATTGCCCTAAAAGTACATTGGGTGATTTGGGCGTTTGATCTACTAAGGCATCTATTGATCTAAGCAACTAAGGTGTCTATTGACCTAAGTAACTAAGGCATCTATTGCTGCAAGCAACATTCCTCAGTGCTTGGAGCTCCTGGCCCATCCAAGCCTCTCCCATGTTCTAAGGCTTATGACATTCATCACAAGATGCCTAGAGCTCAAAGGAGAAGTTAAGGTTGGCCAATGGGACCCCTGAATGCAAACGTCTCAGAAATGAACTGAAGCCATCGTTAGCAGGCTGGCTGGCTCCTCAAACCTCTCTGTCATGCTTCGCTTCTGCTCACGTGGTCAAGGGGATGCGGAAGGAAAACTGAGCTAGGAGTTTTGGAACATTTCAAGGGGTAGAAGGGCCGCCACTCATGTAGACAGTATGTCGAAAGTACAGACGTGTCCCACACACAACTCGATCAAGCGGCACACGGCAGAATACGGAAACTGACATTTAACCCAAGGCCAAATAAAATATCTATGAGCACATCATAGAAAGAACTTCTGGACTATAAAATATGAACATGAAAACAAGTCTCAAATTTTATTCAACATTTTAATCATTAATCATCTTGGAAATATTAGTACTCCCATTATTCAGCTGGCCTGCCCCTCTAAGAAAAACTCACCCAGAGGAAGATTTTCCCTTCCATCTCCTGGATGTGGTTAATGGTAAGGAAGCAGTTTCACCAGAGCAACCCACAAATAGAAACTCTGGCCAAGGCCTAATGAAGGGGTTTCCAAGGATTGTTAGGAGCCATCTTCGGACTTTCTCCTTCACTTCTACGTTTATTTTCAATATTACTGTACATGCTTGTACAGTAAGTTGTTATGGACACGGGCTATGATGGCAACATCCAAGATTCTAGAGTCCTTCATCCCAGAGACTTTCCAGGTGAAGAAGATGCAGCTATTCAGTCTTCCAGAGACCAAGGGCAAGGGCAAGAACACGGCCTGAAAGAGCAGCTGGGAGCCAAACACAGCACCAAGACTTAACCTCTGGAGTATCCCGGTCTGAGATAGCACTTTGAGCTCCACTCTCCTCTGTGTGATCCCATGAGCCTGAGAGCCCTCTGTCATTGTAATTTTGTCCAAGTGGCTCCAGGGACCACACCAATGAATGGTGGCCACAACTGAGCTCAGGAGCACCCTGACGATGAACTCACAGAGGAAAGTCACAAGTGACACTGGAGAACAGCGCTGTTTATCTTCCTGCTGCTCAAAGGGCAGAACCTGGCAGGGGACGGTGGGTATCTACCATGGAAGCTACCTGCCGATGCCAGACACTGTACTGGATGCCTTCATACCTCACACAACAGAGTGGAGTCAATGGCACTGATATCAGAGCCAAGAACTCATGCTCAAATCTGGCTCTGTCACTCATGCACTGTGTGACTTTGGGCCAGTTGTTCAACCTCTCTGTGTCTTGTCCTCATCTGCGCATTGAGGTTAATGATGGGGCAAGGATCAACTACCTTCTGGGGCTGCAGTGAGGATAAGAGGAACACTGTTCGGGACGAGCATGCGCTGTTGCTGTTCATCTCCTCACATCCACCTGGAATGACTGTGATCTTCACATTACAGGCAGGAAAGCCAAGGTTCGAAGGCAAAGGTGCCCTGCCCAGGGTCACGGAGCAGGTAAGTGGTACCCACAGGTACTCAGGTTGGCTTTGCATCCACACCTGTCCGACTTCCAGCCCTCAGCACTTTCCACTTTGCCTGCGGCTCCTCATACAAGCTGCCCCGTTTTCCCAAATCAAACAGCAGTTGTGTTAGGCTGAAGGGAAGGTATAATGAGCTGGCAAGGGTATGCTTGGCCCTGCCACTTCCCGGTTATGTCTACTCAGTGTTCTCACCTGCAAAATGGGCACAGTGCTACCTGCCCACCCTCCCTCTTTACTCTCCTCTCCTTTTTCCTTCTTCCTTCCTTCCTCCCACCCTCGCACCCTCCATTTCCGTAGACACGTCCTATGCGACCGCACTAGGCCAGGAGTAGGTGGGACATGGAGCGGCTTCTGCCCCCTAGGGGCTCCCAGTCTCATGGGGCAGTCATAGAACCATATGGCATGGTCAGGGCTGCTATGGAGGGAGACATGGGGATTCTGAGGGCCCAGCCTGGGGATCAGGGATGACTTCCTGGAGTAGGAGGCACTGCGTAACCTGAAAGGTCAGAAAGAGCAGAGACACTGCTAGTGGGAGGCATTCAGGTGGAAGAGGCATGCAAGTGCCCAGCTGGAACACCTATCCCGTGGAGAGTGGTGGCAGAGAGGAGGGAGGCAGGACCTCAACAGCGGTTAGGGGCCTCAACTGCCCCCTCTACAAAGCCATGAAGATCGAGAAAGACCGATACAGCAGAGGGAGGGCTGGGCTCTGCACGTCTCTTGGCTCACTCACACCTTCAAGGACCAGCTAGTAAGACCAGGCGGCAGGAGGGCCGTAATTTCCACTGAGGCCAGAAGGGGCCACTTTGAGCTAATTAGAACCACTGAGCAGTCTGAGGATTTCAATTATGCACACGGCAGGACAGTGGGTGCCTTCCCACGTGGGTGGGAGATTACTGCCGCTGGCTGGGCTGTCGCTCTCATGCAAAATATTAATAAAAGGCAGGGCTCACAGCAATTCTCATCTGGCTGAAACGGGAGGATTGATCATCTCAGAGGTCGGAGCCTCAGAGACAGAAATGCTGGGAACGGAGTGGAGCTCCTTAGCAACTGGTTTGGCAACAAGAATTACTCCCTGACCTCTTCCTCCTCACTTCCCGCCTCCTAAGTGTTTTTATTTGATTAGAAAAAAAAAGAAAAAGAAACCGAAATCACACTTCAATCCCAGCTCTGTTTACAGCGGGGTGAGGCTGTGCTCCAGGGGCTGGGCTGCAGGAGGTCCCCACCCCCATGGAGGTTTCCCAAATCCTTCCCTGACCTCCCCTGGGAGCACGCTGGCTGTCGCTGTCTTTAAAGAGCTTGGAACCTTTCCACTGACATGAGTATTTAGTTGTGGAGGATTAAAAATACAACCTGGGAGGCTGAGGCAGGGGGATCATTTGAGGTCAGGAGTTCAAGACCAGCCTGGCCAACATGGTGATCAACATGGTCTCTACAAAAAATACAAAAGTTAGCTGGGCGTGGTGGTGTGTGCCTGTAATCCCAGCTACTCAGGAGGCTGAGGCAGGAGAATCGCTTGAACCCGGGAAGCAGAGGTTGCAGTAAGCAGAGATCACGCCACTGCACTCCAGCCTAGGCGACAGAGAGAAACTCTACCTCAAAAAAAAAAAAAAAAAAAAACAACAAACCCCCTCCTGCCTGACAAGGATACCCTGTGCCATTTCACCCGTCACTGTCACGGGAAAAAAGAGCACTGGGATGGGAGCCAGGGGACTGCCCTCTCTCTCCAACCTACCACCGCCTAGCTGTGTGACCTTGTCTGTGACCTGACCTGCCTGTGGTGTCCCTGACTGAGGTGCTCAGCATTTGTTCCCATGAGGACAGTTGGTGTCCCAGGAAGGGGACGCCTGGGGACTGCCTACCTTAACCATGAGGCTGGGGTGCTGGGCACTGCAACAGACTTCTGGGGAGCTCTTTGGGACAGGAAAGGTCCTTAGAGGTCCCCCCATACACAAGTTCCCTAAAGCCCGGCTGAAGGTGCCTTGATGTCCCTGAAGTGCAAGGTGCTTGTGCCCAGCAAGGGGCAGGCACAGACAGGCACCCTGTTGAACTTGTTCTTCCATGGCCAAGAAGGTAGCTACTTGCAGATACTCCTATCCTGTCTCACCAGGGGCACAGAAACCCTTGGGGAGGAGCGCCAGCTGCTCCCGACCTCGCTTGTCTGCACAGCACTTTGCAGACACAAAGTGTGTTCACTTCCTACATTTGGTTGAACACTTGCAACATGAGTTGTGAAGCACCCAGATAGCACGCTTGTCACTCTAAAGGTTTGGAGGGACGGCCTTAAGTTGCCCACTGAGAAAGCAATCACCGGAGGGGCTCATTAGGAAATCATGGTCCCTGAAAATTCTGAGTTGTGGAGGGACCCTGGCGTGGGGCCTAGGCATCTGTATTTAATGGACTCCAAGGGGGGTTCTAAGGAGGCAGGTGCCCATGAGGAAGCAGGGGTCTGCACTAAGCACAAAGGCGGGGAGGCATGGAAAAGCGAGGTGGATTCAGGGCGCCCGCAAATGGCAGTGGAGATTCTGAGACACAGTGGGCAGAGCAGGTGAGGGGGCTCCATGCGTGCTGAGAGGCAGGCAAGGGAGCGCCAACTGTGGTCAGGTCCGCCAGGCCCCGTGCCCTTCCACTGTGCCATCTTGAGCAAGGTGCCGCACCTCTGCCTACCTCAACTGCCTCATCAGCAAAGTAAGAACCATGGACGTGACCTCCTTCCTGGAGTTACTGGCAGATTAAGTGAGTGAATAGACATAAGATGCTCAGAAGTGTGTCGGGCACAAAATAAGTGGGATATGAGACTGAGGGCTGCTATTACCACCCTGTGCCCGGCAGTGTGTGGGAGTTTATATTCATCGTCCCCTGTAATCCTCCCAGCCACCCTGGAAGGTAGCTGCTATTATAATCAGTCTTCCTGTCTTACAGATGAGGAAGCCAAGTGAGCGGGTTCGCCAGGTCGCAGACGTCCCGCACGGCAGAGCTGGCTCAGGGCGGCTCCACGGCCACTCTGCTCTTCCCACAGCAGCCTGGCTGCTCCCACCTCTGCCTGTTGAGAACAGGAAGCTCAGTGCTCTAAACTGGCTCTCAGCGGGCATCCAACTGTGGCTTGATAAACAAATAACTGGATAATAAGTGCTGAACAAATGAATGGGGGGGAGAAAGGGATGAACAGACCACAGGGAGGATAAAACCCTCTCTTCCAGCTCAGAGGCAGAAGGAGGATTCCCAATTTAATTACGAGGAAGGGACCCCAAGGGCAACCCCGTGCAGAGCAGTCACACAGCACTTTCATTACTCTTTATGGCTTCCTGGGCCCATTAGCAAACCCCCAGGTTCCTGGGGAGTGATTAGACGGAGGGAGGGGCTGGGCCTGCTCCTGGGCCACAGGGGAGGGTCAGGGTCTGGGAAGCAGCCCCTCTTGAATCCAGATGCTGACATGACAACATCACGAAAACCTCATTTGCAAACCCAAATCAGTGCCATCTTGATGATCATATAAAAGAAGGATGGGCCTATAAAGCCAGCCACGGACAAGCGTGGCCATGGGGAACGGCTTTGCGGAGGGGCAGGGAGAGTCCAGAAAGAAAGGTTTTGTCATCAATACCCATTTGGTGACTTATGGATTTGGCATTTGACTCGATTCTTTGTTTTGTATCCTGGCGGTGGGTGGGGGGGATCTCTTTTTCCCTTCACTTACCTATTACCAGTCTCATTAATCACAGAGGTATAGGATAGGGACATACATATATAACAATGAGAATTACAATTACCACAATTAAATTGAGCATTTATTAAGTGCTTGTGCTGAGCCTCACCCTATTCAGTGCACATTATAAGAACTAACATATTTATTTTTGAACAATTTGAGACATTCTTGCCTTTCTGCTGTCTTTGGGTTTGCCTTCCTGAACGTGTCTGATGTGCTTCTTCTTCAAACTGACTCCCATCTAGTCCTGGCCAAAGGGATCTAAAGCCCAGCCAGTGTGGACCAGCACCTTCCATGGGGAAGTTGGTCTTTCATAACTCACTATCATTTTATGCATTTCAAAGCTTAGAAAAATAAAGTTTTTCTAAAACACTGACACCTCACTGCAATGGATTAAATTGTGCCCCACAAAAGATATGTACACACTCTTGACTGGTGGGGGGGCTCATGCCTGTAATCCCAGCACTTTGGGAGGCCAACACAGGTGGATCGCTTGAGCCCAGGAGTTCAAGACCAGGCTGGGCAACATTTTATCTAACATCTGTTGGATGAAAACCCTGCCTCTACTAAAGAAAAAGACAGAAAAAAAAACAAAAGAAAAAAATTAGCCAGGTATGGTGGTGCACGCCTGTAATCTCAGCTACTTGGGAGGCTGAGGCAGGAGAATCCATTGAACCTGGGAGGCAGAGGCTGCAGTGAGCCGAGATTGCGCCACTGCACTCCAGCCAGGGCAACAGGGCAAGACTCTGTCTCAAAAATAAATAAATTAATTAATTAATTAATTAAAATAAAACAAAAAAACAAAAGATATGTCCACATTCTAATCCCTGGAACTTGTAAATGTGACCTTATTTGGAAAAAGGGTCTTTGAAGATGTAATTAAGGATTTCGAGATGAGATCATCCTGAATTATCTGAGTAGGCCCTAAATGCAGGGACAAGTGGCTTTATAAGAGACACACAGAGGAGAAGACACAGGGGAAAGAGGAGGAGGTGATGTAAAAACCAAAGCAGAAATTAGAGTAATGTGGCCATAAAGCCAAGAGATTCTGGCAGCCTCTAGAGAAGGAAGGATCCACCCCTACAGGCTACAGAGGGAACGTAGTCCTGTGGACACCATGATTTTGGACTTCTGGACTGTAGAACAGGAAGAGTGTAAGTTTCTGCTGTTTAAACAACCAAATGTGTGATAATATGTTATGGCAGCCACTGCAAGAAACTAACAAGCTCATTAATCAGAGATGAATGTTGATGGCATGCTACGTGGCCTTAAAAGCGTGAGGCGAGTGGGGGAAGTCAACAATGACCCAGCAAAAACAGGACATGAGAAGTCAGGATGACACTCCAGCAGATTTTAGGAGCATTTATTGCTAGAAACTCAACTGTTTTGTTTTGTTTTGTTTTGTTTTTGAGATGGAGTCTCACTTTGCTGCCCAGGCTGGAGTGCAGTGGCACAATCCCAACTCACTGCAACCTCACCTCCCGGGTTCAAGCAATTCTCCTGCCTCAGCCTCCCAAGTAGCTGGGACAACAGGTACCCACCACCACACCAGGTTAATTATTATTATTATTATTATTTTGTATTTTTAGTAGAGATGGGGTTTCACCATGTTGGTAAGGTTGGTCTCAAACTCCTGACCTCAAGTGATCCGCCTACCAAAGTGCTGGGATTACAGATGTGAGCCACTGAGTCCAGTCAAGAAACCCAACATTTAGAAGTCAAATACCCTTAGATAAATGGACTGGGAAGTTCTTAAACTACTCAAAAGTGGGCAAAATGGATTCAAAAATGTGTACTTCCCCAAGGATACCAAGTAAAGCCATCATTTAGTGCTGCACCATCCAGTATAGGGACCACCAGTCATGGGTGGCTAATGAGCCCTTGAAATGTGTATAGTCTCAGCTGGGATGGATGGTAAGCATAAAACACACCGAATTTTAAAGATTTCATATGAAAAATGAATATAAAATGTCTCAATTACTTTTAGATTGATTACAGTTTATACCATTTTGGATATATAAATTATTACAATTACTTTCACCTGTTTCTTTTTACTTGCATAATGTGGCTATTAGAAGTTTTAAAATTACACATATAGCTTCCGTTACATTTCTATCGCTCAGCACTAACTTAGAGGATGCTGGAAATTATTGGGAATTTAAAAATTAAGTTGTATGTGCTCTTGGGTTGGTTAACAAGAAATCAAAGTGCAAGAAGAGACCCAGACCCCCAAAAGGATGCAAAAACTCCCACAAGGGGCCAAATGTTAGATGAGTTGATAGAGACAGTAGAACTGGTTTCTCCTCCATTTCCCTGGTGCCTAACTTCCCCCAGTACAGGTTCTTCACTGCATGAGCACACCCCCATGGTGCCCTCCACTGATTGGATCAAGAGGTAGCCACACCCTCCTACAAGCAGCCAATCACCAGGCCGCCCAGAGAACTGAGCCAATCATCTTTCTCTCCCAGGATGGGTGAGAACCTGGGCCATGGTGAGCAGTTAGGATTCGTTGGGGAGGTAGGATGGTGTAAACTGAGGCCACCCCGGAGCACAGGTAATCCAGAGCAGGCGAGTGGTTTCAGACCTCAGCTGCAGGACAATTACAGCACGCTTGATTAGTATTTGGATTTCTTGACCCTGGCTCCTGCAAGCCTGTGCGGGGCCTGGGAATCTGAATTTTAAACAAGCCCCTGAGCACTTGAGCCACAGGTGATCTGCGGGCCACCCTGAGAAACTCCAAGGGCGGAGGATGCAGAGGCAGTGGGTAGAGAGAACGGAGCCTGGGGAATGGACAGGGGACTGGCGCTGGTCAGGAGTGTCACTGTCTCGAGGGCCTCTCAAGGATCCTGTGGCTTTTTTTGGGATTACAAATATTCACTTTTTATTTTAAATAAAATACTTGTTGATTTTTTTAAACATTAAAAGATGCCAAGTGTTGCATTTTATTCACCACCCCGGACAATTAAAACTGTGGAGATGTAGGCAAACAGCTAGAGTGAAAGCACATATAAAAGGACCATACTGGAATTAAAATTTTTTAAATCCGGGAGAAAATAGCAGTGTGTGTTCCCTGCGGCACCCAGCATTGTGCAGCACCCATTGGGTCCACTTTATGACACAAAATACAGAGAACAGGAACTATACGACCAAATAATTGCTATATTGCAGGAAGGTAATCAAGGCATCATTTTATAGTGAACTTTTGTTTTAAAAATAAATACATTTTATGCTTAAAAATATACCATAAAGCAAAGGAGAAAGGCAAAAACGAAACAAGGTCACCTTGGCCTAGGACCTGTGAGAGTGCAGCTGACTCCCAAGCCAGAGAGAAAACAAGACCCATTCAGGATGGTGTCAGTGAATTTCCTGGAAGACAGGCCAGTGATGCCAGGCCCCAGGCCCACCAGCGTGGAACAGAGGGACCGAGAGCCCCACGCCCCAAATAACAGCTCAGCCCACCTTCTGGGGCTGCCCTGAGATGTGCCCAGAGCAGCCAGCCTGTGAGGAAGAGGACTGGAGGAGGCAGACACTGGGGACAGGTCTCGCTGCAGGAGAGTAAAGTGCCACCGTCACTGGCCAGAGAGTAGCAAGAGGGAGGCACAGAAGCACCACAGCCAAGACTCCCTGTGATCACAGACCAGAGGCTGCCACCCCCCATATCCCAGCCCTGGGGACACTGAGGTTGGTCGGGGTTCAGGGCTCACCCCAAGTCATGGGTGGAGCTGGAGATAGAGCCAAGAGAACTCAGGTCTCTGGCCCCAGGGAACACACCCCGCTCTCCAAACACACAGTCCTCTTTTATCCTCCAAGCCTCTGCCCAGACTTTCCCCTCTGCCTGGAACACCCTTCCTATCTTTTATCTAACATCTGGTGGATGAAAGTTCCATTTTCGCCTCCAACTGAGGCCTTCCCTGCTTTCAGGGTTCGGGAAAATCTGCTCTCAGCAAGTAGAGTTTAAAGCGAGCCAGTCTGGTGTCACCATCTGCATGACATGTGTCCCTCAGAGGCCTTTACTTAAGCAGAGGGGGCTCCAGCTCCACACCACTGGGCAAGCTGGCTCAGGGCAGACACCCCTGCTCAGAAACAGGCTCCCAGGCCTCAAGCCCACTCTCTTTAGAGCCCGAAGGTGGGAGCCGTCCCCGCAGCCTCAGCGAGCTGATGAAGCTGAGTGTGAGCTGTGATTACACCAGGCTCGAGTCTGCTGGGGTACTGGGAGCAGGCTGGGCACGCTCGTTCGCACAGAGCCTAATGAAGCATCCCATGTTCTACAAACCTCAGCGTGTGATTTAATTAGCCCTCCGTTCCGGGTATGCCCTCGTCACCCATCATGGACAAAGGGGACTCTCGACCCCTGACCGGGGGGTAGCAGCCATGAGTGAGTAACTGGGGCATGCACTAGAAGCAGCTCCAGCAGTAGCAGAGCAGTGGCCCTGTGCACCTACCAGCTAGTGAGGTCTGGGATTTCAGTTCGGATTTAGGTGGAAAGCAGAGTATCAAAAAGACGGAGATGGGCAGAGAGGCACGCCAAGTGGTAGGTACTGTGTGGGGAAAGGTGCAGCAGAAATGTGTGTGGTATGCCACGCTGGCTGGTCTGCACGTGTGTGAGGGGGTGTGGTTGGACGTGAAGCAACAGCGTACACCTGCCTAATATCACAGTGGAGACATGGAGAAGCCCAGCTCTGCCACTTACCACCCCAGTGAGCCTGGCCAGGTCACCCTTTCGCAGAAACATGTGCTCAGCGCCAAAGTCCTTCATGAACGTTGATCTCACTAGATCCTCACAACAGCCCTATGGAGTAGGGACTACCATTCCCCCCGTCTTATTATTTATTTAGAGACAGAGTCTCACTCTGTCACCCAGGATGGAGTACAGTGGTATGATCTCCACTCACTGCAGCCTCGACCCTCCCAGGTTCCAGCAATCCTCCCACCTCAGCCCTTCCAAGTAGCTGGGACTACAGGCGCATGCCACTACGCCTGGCTAATTTTTGTATTTTTTGTAGAGATGGAGTTTCGCCATGTTCCCCAGGCTGGTCTTGAACTCCTGAGCTCAAGTGACCTACCCACCTCGGCCTCCCAAAGTGCTTGGATTACAGGTGTGAGCCACCAGTACCTGGCCCCTAATCCCATTTTAATGATGAATAAATGGAGGGCCAGAAAGAGTAAGTAACGTGCCCACGGTCACACAGCCAGGAAGTGGTGGGGCCAGGACTCCAGCCCCCACCATCCTCCTCCTCACCACTGCACCTTTCAGCCCTGCTAGGAGGACCCTGCTGCCAGCCTCACAGGGCTGGAGTAAATACTGGTGCTGATGGCATGACGCTCCCAGCCCAGGCTGGCACGCAGCAGGAGCAGCAGGAAGGAGGTGCCTCCTCCCATCATTCCTCCCTAGTAAGCCCCTGCTCCATGCTAATTCCATTTCTCCCTAAACTGCCCATACTCTTGTTGCTGCCTCTTAAGTTCTCTAATTTGTGTCTGTACTCCACCCCGACTTTTCTAACAGCCCTCTATCCCAGTGGCCCTGCCATGTTCCTTGGTTATTTAACATCCCCAGTGCATCATCTAGGAAATGGCAATAATTAACAATTAAATGAGTTAATAGTTGGAAAGTGCTTAGAACTGTGATTCCAGAAGACTGTGTCCCACCTGAGCATGAGCTCCTCAGAGCTAGTTCCATGATGTCCAGCTCTGGCCCCCACAGGCCCTGGTCCCAAAAGGATGGATCACACAGGAGCCTGGCAAATCCTCACTGAATGGTCAGCTTATTTAAAAGACACTGGATCAAAAGTCAGTTTTGATGGCATCATAATAGTTTAAAAAGACATTCTCTTAATGACTTCAGAAGGTGATGACTATTTGCCAGTCAAAACCAGGGGAGAGGAAGCTGAAGGGATGGAACAGAGCACTGACTTCTAAACAACGTTCAGGGGCTGTGCAAGAGACTGTAACTGTTCCCCTTACTGACCCCTCAAAGTAACCCCAGTGGAGGAGCTCCTGCCCTCATTTCACCAGTGACAAAAATGAGGCCCTGGGAGGGAAAGCTGCCTGCCTAATATCACAGGGGCTCACCCCTCTGTTTCTATCTCCCCAACACACAGCAGGCACGTAGATGCCAGCCGTGTGCTTGAATAAGAAATGAAGGAATGCCCAAGTCACACAGCTCCTGAAGGGCACAGTTGGGGTTTGAACCCCAATCTGAGTGCTGTTTTGAAATGGCTCCCAACCTAGTGCTTGTGTGCCATGGATGTTACAATGTGTCTTCTCTTATGAATCTGGCAGCACCCTCCTTTGCAGCCCTGCGGAGAGAAGGCTGATTGAGGATGGTCACAGATGGAATGGCTGCGTCCCCTCAAATTCATATGTGGAAACCCTAACCCCAAGATGATGGTGTTAGGAGGTGGGGCCTTTGGGAGGTGATGAGGTCATGAGGGTGGAGCCCCCATGAATGCGATTAGTGCCCTTAGAAGAAGGGCCCATGAGAGCTCTCTTGCCCCTTCCCCCACCTGAGGACACAGCAGGAAGTTGCCACCTGTGAACCAGGAAGAGGGCCTTCAACAGACACTGAACCTGCTGGCACCTTCATCTTGGACTTCCTAGCTCTAGAACTGTTAGAAATGTTTCTGTTGTTTATGAACCACCCAGTCTATGGTATCTTTGTTATGGCAGCACCAACAGACTAAGACAGACTCTAACAGTATCATAAGCCTCCACCCATGAAACTTACACAGTCATTTTCTTACAGATTGCCTGCTATTTCCCCCAAGACTAAACAGAATGAACATGCACAGTCATGCAAGCACACACTCTCACACTCACATTCACACACATGCCAATGTGCTCGGACATACATGTGCACACACAGTTGTTCGTACACACTAACAGTCATGTACTTGCACACACATTGCCATGTGCTTACACCCATGCATGCCCACTTACCTGCATGCACATTCACACGATACACACTGACACACTTCCACACTCATGCATGTGTGCACACACAGCCCATAAGCAGAGGCTGAACTGCCTGTTCCTTCAGATACTCAGAGTCAAAGCTACTTGGAGTCAGAGCCTCCAGAGATGAGAACTTGCCAATTTCATCACTTATGGAGCACACTTAGTGAGCCCAACACAGCCCATCTCAGCCGGTAGTTAAATCTGCCGGGCAGATGCTGGTGGGTGCACATCCCAGAGGCTGGCGATGTTTGTCCTGGTGCAGTCATCAGAGCAAGACCTGACCCTGCCAGCAGAGAACTTCCTGCCGCCTCTCAGCCTGCACAGCAGCACACACCTGTTCCATTCCTGATGAGGGGAAAGCTCGCATATCCCCTGAGGGCCAGGGATGACCCCCCATTTTCATTCTTGGACACCCCAACAATCCTGGTGGTGGCAGCTGGGGTCACTGAGACTGAGAAGTGGAGACTGGCCAGAGGCCACAGCTAGCAGGGGACTGTGCTGGGGCTCCCACTCAGGGCTGGCCAGCTCCATGACGGGGACCCTCCCAACCATCATGATCCCCCACAGTCCCTGCTCATCCATGTCTCTCCTTCCCCTCAGCGTCATTATACTCATCAGAATTAGGCTGCTCCCTGGTGGCTCTGCAGCTGGCCACTGCCATGTTGCCAGTCAATGGCCAAAACCAGATCTATGTGGCCCAAATCTAGAGAATTATGCACGGGACAGTAATACAAGTTTTGCCTGTGTGTGTGTGTCTGTGTGTCTGTGCAAGTGTGTGTGTCTGTGCAAGTGTGTGTATGTGTTTGTGTGTGTGTGTATGTGTACAGGTAAACAAACAATGAAAGAAACAAACTACGGCCTAGTTTGCCTTTTTCCTCCTCCTGGCTGGAGCTAGAACCGGCTGGAGCTAGAACTGGCATGAGCTGCTAAGTTCCTCGGAGGCCAGGCAGGCAGTGGATTTATCTGGCAGCACTCTGCATTACTTCCTACATGTACGAAAAGAACCAGTTCCAATGACCGGAGCTAGGCTCGCAAACTCTCTGATCATGGGCACAGTGGGCATTCCGTGGAAACTAACAAAAGAGCTTTCCCATTTGCAGGCAGCTCCAGGGTTCGTCGCTGGGATGAGGGAAGTCAGGCAGAAAGCAGGAGGCTGGCGGGAGGAGCACCAGGCAAGCAGCAGTCTCTTTTAGCCTCAAGGATAGCTTCACGCCCCAACATCAACTAGTCACTCAGGACAGCACTTTATAGTTTACATAGACAGCCAGTATCTGGATCTCATTTCACCATGTCATCGAGCCCTATGAGATGAGCAGGAGGTTCCTCCTGGTATATGGATGGGGAAACTGAGGCTCAGAGAAGCAAGGGGGAAGGAAGGGGAACTCTTGTTGGGCTCCTAATGCACCCACAAGGCCCTGGGCTGGGTGGAGGGAGGAACAGGGGGTGGGAGAGCCCAATGGGAATCACTACACCATCACTCCTTCCTGGCTGTGCAACCTCAGGCCAATTGCCTAACCCCTCTGAACTTCAGAGACCTCATCTGAAAGCCCGGATGAAAAGCCCTCCGTCCCTGGCCACCTGTGGATGCTCACCACATGTGCTTAGTTTTCCTGAACAGACTGCTCCCCTTTCTCCATGAACTCAGGGTCACCCTCCCAGTGACCATAGGTACCCAGGGTCCACAGGAGAGCATGTTGCTCACACGACAGGAAGGGATGGTGTCAGGAACAAGTGCAGATACCTGGGGGCACAGGGCCATGGAATGCCAGGACAGTGGACAAAAGGTCCCGTCCTCCCACAGAGCTGCTGCCTCACAGTGCGTGCGCCTCTTCCACATGCTGGAGGACCTGCCAGGGCCTTCTCTCTTGGAGGTGAATATCGGGGGGCTTTCAAAAGGATCAAACTGGCCAGCGCCGGCGTGTCCACCGTTACAGCGTGTCCACCGTTACAGCGTGTCCACCGCTACAGTGTGTCCACCATTACAGCACGTCCACCATTACAGCTGGCCTGGGGGCTCAGAGCCCCTCTGAAACTACCAGTGGCACATCCCAAGGTCAGACCGCCGGCCGTTTCAACCCATTTGCATTTGGCAGACGTTCAGCCTCTTATTTCAAAGGCAAATTTATGCTTGCTTCACTGTTTCTGCTTTTTTAAAGCAAAGAAAAAAAAAAAGCTTTCCCAGTCTGGGGCTCAAGCATGTCTGGGTCACCGTGACAGTGACACTTTGAAAACCACCTCCAGGTGCCTCCAATCAGGGTAAGCAGGCTTTCTCAGAACCCACGCTGATCCAGGCCGAGGGGAACCTCAGCTGCGAGGCAGGCATGGTCACTCAGAGGACGGCCCTCACCCACAGCTCATTCCAGACACCGGAGCAGCCACCAGGAAAGGCTTGGCCAAGTCACCGTGCCTCAATCGGCAGCATTCCAGCAGACTTCTGACATTCAAGCCTGAATCCTACAGAAGCCGGCAGCAGTGAGGGGCTTTGAAGAGCTGTGGTCACCCAGGAAGGGAACTGAAGGTCATCCAGTCCAACCCTCTCTGGTGTCTGAATCCTTCTACAACAGACTTCCAAGTAGTCCTCCAGCCAAGACTAACATACCTCCTACGATGGGAAGTTCACTACCACATTACACAACTACTAAGATAGCTCTGATGGTGAAAGCATTCTTCTTCTAAATTTTCCTCCTAGGAGTTTCCCTCAACTGGTCCAATTCTGCCAGCTGGGCCCAAACAGAGCACCCCAACTCCTTTATCCACAGGATCAGTGATCAGGACCCCAGTACCAATTTTTTAGCCCAAGTTCCTAGCAGTCCCTGCTGTCACCCTGGGTCTATTTGAATTTCTCACCAGCAATTTAAACACAACGTGTCTAAGACTAAGCCCACCATTTTCCAAAAGCAACCTACTCCTCTACCACCTTCACCCACCGGCCTACCCGGAAAGCAGGCGTCAGCTCAACGCTCCTCCCTCCCTCATCTTCTGTGACAAGGATATGACAATCGGCTACCCATGTGCCCAGCCCTGGGGTGGCTTCCTTAGGTGCACACAACCACCCCCACGATGGGCGATTTTCCTCATTTTACAACAGAGAAAACTGAGGTTCAGAAAGGTCACATAAAGTCACACCACCACCGAGAGTAGGAGCCAGGATTCAAACCCAGGTCTGACTCAAAGACTCTTTCCACCATCCTATGAAAATGCTCAGAGGCATCTCAGCACAACCTGCAGATGTCCCTCCCAGCTCCTCCTGGTCCTCACCTCTGCCCCAGCTCAGCACTCGCCACCAGGGTCTCCAGCACTGCCCACCCCATCCCTCCAGCGGGAGCTTTCCCAACAGAAAGCAGCTGTGGCCCCCGGGGTGAAGCAGGATTCCTGGCTGCACCCAGTGGCCTGCAGGCTCCTCTTGTCCCTGCTCCCCTCCCCATCCTCTGCTGCAGCCACCGTGATGCGCTGGCCAGGCATGAGCTGCCAACATGCCCTCTAGCCCGAGACCACAGACACCAAGCAGCAGCACTGGGCTCTGAGTCCAGATCCTTCCACTTCAGGAACCCTGCAGGAGGGCTGGGACCATCTGGCAGGGCTGGGGGAGGAGGGAGACACTTCTTCCAAGCCTGCTGGGCCCCCTGTGTGTGCCCCAGGGGAAGGCTCCTGGCCTCTCTCCCCACCTCCATTGGACGGAGAGTGGCTGACTCTGGAGTACTAGGGAGGGATATGGGAAAGAGTCCAGCTCCGCCTCTCCCCTCCTCCTGGGGGAGAACAGCCAGGGGACACTGTACTCTGCTCCACGCTCCCCTGCTCCCTCCACGCCTGCCTGCTGGGGTCCAGCACTGGGGAAGCCCACCGGGCCCCTGCACTTAAGCCAGGTCCTGCAGCACTGGCAGCTGGCGGTGGCAGTGAGGTTCTGTGTCTCTGTTTGCTGCCCCTTATGCTCCATGGGCCCAGCCCCAGGGCGGGGAGGGGGATGCCATTTACCAGACCCCCTTGCAGACCCCACAGAGCGGGAGGGAGTAAGAGAAAAAGGAAGGGTCCGGGTGGTAATGCTGCTTCTGAGAAAACAAGCATAGCCATCACCAGGCCCTGTCCACGGGATTTTCACAGGGACCCACCTCGGGGTTACATGAATTAAGGACGTGACCATTACCCCCGTTCCACTGTCTGCTACCCAGGCCTTGGGAATCTTCCAGTGAGAAGAACCACCCTTTCTGGGGGTCCTGCCTCCCTCTTCATGACCTAAGTTTGCCCCTGCTGGGTGGTAGCCAGCCCCTGCCCTTCACACTGAGAACAAGCCTCCAGTTCCCAGGATCCCAAAGACAACACCACGGGGCATGCTTCCAGGCCCAGTCTGCCTGGCACACCCATGCCAGGTCCCTCTGGGCGTTGCCCAGGCTTCTGGATAAACATGTTCTCCTGCTGAGGCTTTCAGACGCCCCCCGGGGACCCCAGTCCATGGCCACAGCCTTGCAGCAGTGAGTCAGAGGTGCCTCCTGTGAGGGCAGGCAGGCTTTCTCAGAACCCGCACTGGGCTAGGCAGAGGGGAACCTCGGCTTCATGGGGGCATGGTCACTCAGAGGACAGCCCTCGTTCACAGCTCATTCCAGACACCCAGAGCAGCCAGCAGGAAAGGCTCAGCGAAGTCACCAAGCCTCAAACGGCAGCATCCCAGCAGATTTCTGTCATTTGACCCAACGATTTGAGATGACGGAGGCTCCCCTTAGCTCTGGCAGATGTGGCCTGACCCTCCACCGCTGGGACAATGCCCGCAGCGGGCAGGGGCTCTGGAAAGGGAACGAGGGGGTGGAGAGAAGCGGGTTGGGGTCCTCATTCTGCCCCTCACCTTGCCTTGCCGCCTTCGGAAGTCACTTGCTTCTTTGGGCATCTGCTTCCTCATCTGTAAAACGGGGTGATCACAGCAACCTCCGGACAGTGCTGGGACAGGAAGGATGCGGGCAAGTGGACATGAACTGCTCTGGACGGAGAGTGGTCTTGACAAAAACGTGGGGCTCAACCATTCAGAGCCACCCACCCACAGGGCTGTTGCCCAGGTGCCCCTGGGCGCCTGGCTGCTCATGCTCTGGTCACCCCATCCTCAGGACAGCCCTGACAGGCAGGACTTGCTATCCCCTCCTGGAGAGGAAGCTAAAGCCCAGCAAGGTTAAGACACTCATCAAGGGCCACACAGCTGCTGCCACGCAGCACAGCTGGAATTCAAGTGTGGGTCTAGCTCCAACTCCACGCTCCTGTCACCAACCAGCGTGCTGAAAAATCATTCTCCTCTTCTCTAAACTCCTGCATCTCCCGGGTGAACCTGAGCCCCAGCATTCTGGCGACGCTAGGGTAGGGTGGGGTCAAATCGCCCCTGGGCCTGGGCACCCCCCACATAGGCCGAGCTGCTCTCCCTGGTCATCAGTCCCTGGGCTGGGTTCACCTCACTTCAGAGATGACTCAGCCAGAGTCCTGTGCTCCCAAAGGGACAATGGCGTGTCATGGAAGTCACTGCTAGGATGGAGGGAAGCACAGAGGACTTGGGTCTCAGAGGAAGACCTGCCCCCGCCTGCTGGGTGGTCAGACAGGCTTCCAGAAATGTTCCTCATTCTTCAAGCAAATCTCCCCCGAGCTCGGCCTGCCCTGTACTAAGGGCCGTGCCTGGTTCTGGGGAGTCAAGTGTGAAGCAGAGAGCAGGCCTGGGCACAGAGACAGAGGGCAGACAGCAGCCCAGTGCTTCCCCCGGGTCCTCCGTCAGGGAAACCATCACTATTCCCGCTGACAGGGGAGGAAACTGTGCTGGCTCAGCTTCGTATGCGGTGAGGGCTCCTTAAGGGTAAAATCAATGACATCCAGCCCAAGAGCTAAGAATGTTTTCTGTATTTCCAAAGGGTTGTGAAACAAACAACAAACAAACGACAACAAAACAAAGAAAGAAAAATATGCAACAGATCCCAGCACTTTGGGAGGCTGAGGCGGGCGGATCACCTGAGGTAGGGAGTTCCAGACCAGCCTGGCCAACATGGGGAAACCCCATCTCTACTAAAACCACACACACAAAAATTAGCCGAGCGTGGTGGCATGTGCCTGTAATCCCAGCTACTCAGGAGGCTAAGGCAGGAGAATCGCTTGAACCTGGGAGGTGGCGGTTGCAGTGAGCTGAGATGGTGCCACTGCCACTGCACTCCTAGGCCACAGAGTGAGACTCTGTCTAAAACAAAAACAGAAAAGAAGAGAAAAATATGCAACAGAGATTTACACAGCCTGCGAAGTCTAAAATATCTACTATCAGGCCCTTCGCAGAAAATCGAACTTGCTCTGAGCCCACACTTCATTTTGCACAAGAGGAGTATAGGGGACTGAAAGTGAGGGCCTGGGACAGGTCTGTGTATCAGTGTCCTGTGGCTGCTGTAACACGTTACTACACACAGACAGCTGGAAAACAATCAAACTTTTTTCTCTCCTGGTTCTGGAGGCCAGGAGTGTGACATCATGGCGTGGGCAGGCCTGGCTCGTTCTGGAAGCTCTAAAGGAGGAGCCGTTCCCTGACTCCCTCCTGGCTTCTGGTGTGTAGATAAATCACCCCAATCTCTGCCTCTGTCATCACACGGCCTTCTTCTCCCTGTGTCTCTGTGTATCCTCTCCTTAGAAGGACACCAGTCATTGGACTTAAGGCCCACTCTAATCCAATATGACCTCATCTTATAACTAGTGACATACACTAGAACCCTATTTCCAAATAAGGTCACATTCTGAGGTTCCGAGTGGACATTATCCTGAGAGAGGGACACATTTAAACCCACTACAGTCTGGAATCCCCAATATTTCTGCATCCTCTAGAGAACTATATTCTCAGAGGTTCAGACACTTCTGTGTGTGTGTGTGCATATGTGTACATGTCTGTCTCTCTCTCACACACACACACACACACACACACACACATACAACTACTTCATAAGACAGGTGAGCAAGACTTCCCAAGGATAGGATGTGCAATGACAGGAGGCTGGCACACAGCCATGACAAATGACTTGTTTCTTGCCCAGTCCCACTTCCAATGTCTCCTTCCATCAGAATGTGCCATCAGTGATAAAGGTAGAATAAGATCATTCACCGTACATGAATCAAAAGCATCCCCCACACCTGCCCCATTCTATCAACAGCAGGCAGCCAGGGTCTCACAAGTCCAGGGACTTGGGGCTCCATGTGTGGTCTCTCGTCCCAGGGACAGATGTACTTTTTCTGCAAAGTGTCTGCCACACCCTTTGCATGGCTCCGGAGGCAGCTCCCCGAGCCATGGCCCTGCCTTGGGAGCCCAGAGGCACCCCTTCACCCTTTCTGTATGCTCACCTCTGGTTCCCAC
Source organism: Piliocolobus tephrosceles (assembly GCF_002776525.5). Taxonomy (NCBI): domain Eukaryota; kingdom Metazoa; phylum Chordata; class Mammalia; order Primates; family Cercopithecidae; genus Piliocolobus; species Piliocolobus tephrosceles. The sequence continues at coordinate 178,232,428 of NC_045436.1, forward strand.
CTGCTTAGGTCTGGAAAGGGAACCACAGTTGGTTAAGCTCTATCTGTGGGGACACGAACTGTCATCCAGGAAATGATGGGTTTGGCCCTCCAACTAACTCAACAACCACCCGCAGAACAAAAATGGAAAAGTTGATGCCCAATAAGAGGACTGGTTAAACATGAGACGATGGAGCTGTAGGGTTGGAAACCAGACCTCAACGATGACGGCACAGATAAGTATTTGACATGGAATGACGGCTGGGACATGCCAGGGCCCAGGTCGGTGCTGGCACACATAGGTGCTCACTCAATACCTGTTGGATGTTACTGACGGGATGTGGTAGATGATGTCCCATCAGCTGCTTAGCAAGCCTCCTCCGAGGCCACCCACCAGGCAGGCCTCAGAAGAGCAGTGGCCAAGAGCCTGGGGAGCTGGTTCTTCTCGATGTGCCTGAGGAGGGCTTCGTGGAGAAAGAGGTGCTTTATGTGCACCCTCCTTCCTATTTGGGGTGCCCCCTCACTAGGTGTGCTCCACAGAAGTGGAGGGGCCACACCTTTCTCTCTGTTCCCCCCAAAACACATGTAGGTATAAGACCTAGGCTCGGTCTATCACACACCACTTCCTGGTTAGCACATGACCAGTGGGGGCCAATCAGATGCTCCCACCTGGACCCAGGCACCAACGTCACAAAGGGGTCACGGCTGTATATTCAATCATGGTCACACTGGCCGGGCCCTGAAGGCTGCGGGAGTCAGCAGCTGGCCTGACCTGCCAAGACAAGCCTGTGCTTTCTACTTTTGGGATTCCCAGGCTACCATTTTAAAAAGCTGGTTCTTCCACTCTTGCTGAATCTGCAAGCCCCAGATGGAGTGAGGATTTGTCCTCATTTTTGCAATTCAGAACACCCCAAGTGACACCTAAGTGATAAGTGTTTGTGGATTACCCGGAAGTACAGCTCTAGATACTCAGTGTCACCCGCTTTGCACCAGGCCCTCTGCTGGCAGCCAAAACGGTGCTGTGAAAACGAAGCCCACAGACCTGGCTGGAAAGCTCACGGACAGACAGACCATGGGACGATAAACCAGCAAGGCGCCTCCAGACGCGAGGGGGCTGAGAATGAAGAGGAGAGGGCGTGTGGCATAGGACTGCCGAGGGGGAGCCACCTGCACTGGCACTCAGAGGCCAGCCTCCCTGGGGGGCTGACACCGTTCCTGCCCACCCACTTCACAGTTACCCTAAGCACAGAATGAAACAGGATGTAAAACGGGCTTTGTGAACAGCCCAGGTCTGCATACCTTCAGTAATAGGGTTGTCATCTTACTCTACCTTCCGATAACCAAATGCTTTGCATGGCTGAGCAGAATGTCAGTGAAGTCAATTTGGGAAAGAAATCCCATAATGTTTCAAGAAGAGCTACTCCCTGTTGCAAAAACCAAGTCATGCCCCTGAGACGCTGCAGCCGGATGGCACATTAGTGCAACATTTTTAGAAAAAAAAAACCAGAGTCTTGAGTAGTCAAACCTTTGTTTTTCACAAATACTCAACCACTCTTCAGAGGCGCACACCAAAAGGGGGAATTGAGACCCCAGACTTGGGAGGTTGATGAGGCTCCATAAAATATTGACTTTCTAACCAGCCAATAGCAGGGCACTGAAATGGAGACAAGTGCCTCTGGGTTTGGCTGCCACTTGCTTGAGACCAAGGCAGACGGCATGGCCTGCACCGTCTCTGGAGGAATGCTACTGGATCAGGGTCCAAATATCAGTGTCAACGCCCGCCAACAAGCCCTGTGACCCTGGCAAATGAGTTCACCTCTCTGAGCCTCAGCATCTTCATTTTTTTTATGTGGAAGAAATATTTTGCTGCTAGAGAGAGCCTGAAGAATTACATTCGGCAACTATTCATTTCTAGGGCTACCATAACAAAGTGCCCCAGACTGTGCCACTTAAACAAAAGAAATCTATTTCCTCACAGTTCTGGAGCTGGAAGTCCAAGATCAAGGTTTCAGCAGGTTGGTTTCTTCTGAGGCCTCCCTCATGGTTTGCAGGTGGCTGTCTTCTCCTTGTGTCTTCACCCAAGGAAGCCACAGTCTTCTTTGTCCTGCTGTGTGTGTCTCTGTCCTAATCTCCTCTTCTTATAAGGACACAGTCATATTGGATCGGGACCCACCTTAATGACCCAATTTAACCTTAGGTACCTCTGTGAAAGTCCTGTCTCAAAATACAGTCACATTCTGAGATGCTGGGGGTTAGGACTTCAACGTGTGAATTTTGGAGGGGACATAATTCAGCCCATAACAGTAACACAGTAAGACCTCAATATATGTCAGGCCTACATGACTAGAGTTTTTAAGTAACAACAACTAGCCTTCACGGAGCACCTGCTAAGCGCCAGCAGCATGCCATATACTCTACATGCACCACCCCTAATCCAGGGTGCGCCCCAGTGAGAAGGGGTTGTCATCGCATCCCAGGGTCACAGCACTCACGTCTGTCAGGCTGGCTCCCAGTTGGCTGTGCCCTACCTGGAAGGGGCTGCAATACACTCACCCAGGCACTGTTTCATTCCTTCAACAAATATTCATGCAGCTCTACTGTGTGTCAGGCCCTGGGCTACCCACTGGGGATATTTTGGGGGTTTTCTTGTTTTTGTTTGTTTTGAGATGGAGTCTCACTCTGTTGCCCAGGCTGGAGTGCAGTGGCACAACCTCGGCTCACTGCAACCTTTGCCTCCCTGGTCCAAGCAATTCTCCTGCCTCAGCCTCCCAAGTAGCTGGGACTAGGTGCACACCACCACGCCCGACTAATTTTTGTGTTTTTAGTAGAGACGAGGTTTTATCACATTGGCCAGGCTGGTCTAGAACCCCTGACCTCAAGTGATCCACCCACCTCAGCCTCCCAAAGTGCTGGGATTACAGGCGTCAGCCACCACACCCGGCCCCCACTGGGGATATTCTGGGAAGTAAGAAACACACAGGCACCCTGCCCTTAAAGATCTTATAAACCAATGGGGAGGCGAAGCCCAAACAGGTAAACAGATCCAAAAAATAATTTTTAACTGTAATACAGTATTTTGGAGGAAATGAACAAAGGGTTGAAACAGAGAAAATAGGGGAATCTTTTTTTGATAAGCTGAGGAGGACCGGACCTCAGGGTGAGGAGGAGTCAGGGGGAGGGAGCTGGAGGGTAGGAACCAGCTCGGTGTGTTTGAGGAACTGAAAGATCAGGGAGGGAGTGGTATGAGCAGAGGCCAGAAAAGCAGGTTGGGCCAGATCATGCAGTGGGGCCATGGAAAGGAGTGCCCTTATGTGTTTTAAGTTAGAATCAAGTATTTTGAGAGTGTGTTTTGATTCAGGTGGTTCCCTCCTGCACAGACTGACTTTGTCCATTCACTGCCCTCCTGGCTGTCCTGGGACCAAGGCACCTCCTCCTGCCCATGCATTCTGCCAGGGTTCCCAGCTGGAGGAAGGGCCAGGGCGGAAGCTGCTGAGGATGTGGCTTAAGGCCAGGAGGCTCTTCCTCACAGGGAAAGCCAGATTAGGAGGAAGGGGCTGCCCAGGGAGGGGAAAACCTCAGCCCCTGGAGCTCCAGCTCTGGAGAGGAAGTCACAGCAACAGGTTGCCAGGCTCCTAAGCACTCTAAAGCCATGTGCTTTCAGGGCCACTGTCCCGTCATCACCCTTATCAAAAGATGAAATGGAGACCCCACTGGGGAGCCCTGGAAAACCACCTGCCATCCTGCGTGAGCTGACGGTTCCTCCAGATAAAAACAGAGTGGTCTTTAAATCGTATAGCTGGTGCTAAGTCAGCAGTTATGACCTGGGACCCCTCTGCAGAGAGAGGACCCTTTGTGATCCTCCATTCAAGCCACAGGACACTGCTGACCATGTCGGGACACTGAGGGGTGACCATAGCATGACTGACCGAGCCTGCCCTAAAGGGATTGCAGAGCTGGGGAAACCTGTGGATACACAGGGAGGCCATAGAGCCAGACCTCGCCAGGCAGTGTGGACGACATCGACGCGGGAGACCAGCACATGCCTCCTCCAGAGGGGGCTCTGGTGTGGCTGCTGAACAGCTGCTGGGGTTTGACACAGTGAGGGGAAGGGCATCAAGGCAGAGGGGCCGTGTGTGCAAGGGTTCAGGGATGGGGTCGTGTGGGAGATGCAGGGGTGGGGCAGATCACCCTTCCCAGATCCCTCAGCCCCCACGAGACCTGGGACACGTCACTTCACTGCTCAGAGTCGATTTGTTGGAGGTGAGAGTGAATCAAGGCTAAGACCATAAAGCCAGAGTTTCTGGGTTCAAATCCCGATGCTGCCACTGCCCAGCTGCCTGGCCACAGGAGAGCAGGCAGCCTCTTTAAGACTCACTTTCCTACTCTGTAAAATGGGGACACAAGATTCTCTACTTTTAGGGCCATCATGAAGAATGCCTGAGTGGTGTGGGCAGAGAGCTTAGCATGTGCCTGGCAGCCAGAGGGGTCTTTACAGAGTGCTTACTCCTATTCCTATTCATAGAGGGTTGCCGTGAGGATGACAGGAGGTGCAGTGCTGGGGCATGAGAGTCAGGGGGCCTTCTCAGTGGTGTCCCCACAACAACCAGCACAGCTCCCGGTCCTCCCAGCCTATAATTCCCTGTCCACCTGTCAGCCCCTCCCACAAGGCTGTGCACGCCCAGGGGCAGGCACTCGGACACGTCCAGTGTGAGCATCATTAAGAGTCCAACTGCTAGCCAAGCCCAGCTGTGCACCTTGCCTGCTGTGTGTTCTGGGTACCCGCACAGCCTCTCTGATCCAAATCACCTCACTGTAGAGTCCACACCTGAAGTGCAAGAACATGGCAACCCCTCCTCATGAGTCGTGTGAGGATCCAGGGACATCCAGTGCTGCTGGAAGCCCGGGAGTGTCCCCACCAGCACGAGCTCAGAATCAGCCCGAGAGTGCAGCTCAGAGGCTACGTGTTCCCCTTAGCCTCCCCCATGACGTGTGAACCTGAGGCTTTTGGTTTATGAGCACACTTGAAACCCACTGCCTTTTTGCACAGGCTGCCTGGGCAGCTGCAATTCCCCCTTCATCACGTGCAGGAACCCACAAAAATGCAGGTCCCTGCCGTCCCCATCACCGCAGGGCAGCCAGGGCACTTGGGAATCCTCCCAGGTGCTAGAAGACAGGGAGAGTCTGTTTAGGCAAATCAGTGTGCATACAGCAGGGCCCAGAATCGACGCTTGGCCGTGTGTGTGTGTGTGGTGTGTGTATTGTGTGATGTGTGTGTGTGAATATATGTGCATGCACACGTGCGTGCATGTGCATATGTGTTGCGGGGAGAGGCACTCTATGGCTCCAGGTCCATCAGTACCGGGCTGGGGCAGGGGTGGAATGAGCCTTTTCCTGGGGACAGTCTGCTTCCCTCATGGCTCTGATCCGCCATCTAATCCAAGGAGCAGGTAGGAGGGCATTGCTATGGCACCTGCAAGGCGGCGGCTAACAGCCTTCCTTCCCAGCAGGCTCCGCCCTGGGACCAACTCAGTCCCTCTGCCCAGTCTTGGGGTGTCAGGAAGAGGCTACTTGGATGAGACAGCAGCCACAGCCTGCCGCCCTCCTCATCCATACTCATCCCCCTAGCCAGCTGGGCAGTGAGAGGGAGGCGGGAGGAGACGGCCTTGCAGTCCTGCTCCCTTCCACGGTCAGCTGCTGAAAATCCCAGCGGCAGGGATTCTTCTATTGCTGCATTTGTTCCACAAGCACTTCCTGCAGCCTACTGTGTGCTGGCTCCAGGGTAAGACTAGGGATGCAAGAAACCTGCCCTCCTGTGTTCCTGGCTTCAGGACAGAACAGACTGACCAGGAGGGACAGAGCCCCAGACTGGGTGTAGCCACTCCTTCGGTGGAGGGAAGTGTGTAATCACTGGAGACATTTACACCTGCATGGCAATTGTGGTCCTTGTATTTCAGACACAAGCATCATCTCCTGAAGCTACAGTATGCCCACTTTATTCCGCACCCCCTGCAGTGTTCAGAAACGCACTCAGTGTCAGGATCAGGGAGGGGCAGAGTAGACTCGGGAGCAGCAGAGCTGGGACAGCAGCCTGGGAACCACGGGCTGGACGGGGCCTTGGAGAAACCAAGTTCAGCTGCCTCTGCCCACTCCAGACACCAAGCCCTAAGCCACAGGGCCACGCCAAACACTGGCTCAAGCAAGTCTTGCTCCCCAAGTTTTGCACACAGAGCTCAAGGAGGCAGCTGTCCCACTGGAGAGTCCTTGAGCACCAAAATGAGGAGGAGCCAATTCCAAAAGCGAAGCTAACTTTGAAAATATCTTCCATTGGCCTGAGACTGAGGTGGAAGCACGTACCACGGAGGACACATCCAAGGGGAATGCTGGTGAACCCCAAGAAGAGAATATCTGACCTGGCAATGCCATGTGCCAATGTGTACCAGGTGGGCAAGGGTGACACTCGAGGTCCTCCTGGTCTCTGCTCCACACCCACTGGGCTGGGAAGCCAGGATGAGCTGGGGACCCCACTGTATGTCCAGTGCCTAGAACAGTGTCTGGCACATAGTAGGTACTCAATGTTTGCTGGATGAATAAAAGAACTGAGGTGGAGAATGAAGGACAGTTTAACATTCAGCATCTCAATGCTCAAACGAGGACCTGGGAAATCCTGGCAGGACAATGCCTTCCAGCTAACTCAACCACCACCTCCTTGGTCCTGCCATTTGCCACCAGGCCAGAGGCTCCCACTTGGGGGCCCTTCCCAGGAGGACACTGCTCAGATCCCCTAATAGCCCAAGGAGGTGGGCACTGTTATCTCTGTTTGCCAATGAGGGAACGAGCTAGATAGCAGAACAGCTGGGGTGCCAGGATTTGAAAGAACACGCTGTGCCCACACCTGTGCCTCTGAGGAGGGCCACCCAGCACTGTAGGAGGAGCACCCCTAAGAGTCGCACATCACAATCCATTCCTTCCTCTTTACGCATGTCCTGCAAGTTCATCCTATTGCTTTGCGCAAAGTTTTAAGATCAAGACTGTTTGGTGGGTATCCAAAAAGAAGGCCAGAAAGGTGTCAGGAGAGGAGGGTCTCATGCCCTCCATTTGCCTCCAGGTTCCCATCAACATGGCTATGTTTGGATCCTCTAAACCTGGCCTGGATGGACAGTGCTTAGAGCAACTCCACAAGACCTGCTTATCACAAGAAGCCAAGGCAGGGCAGGCCTGAAGTTTCCACGGTCCAGCCAAGTTGATGGAAGCTGATTTCTAGTGACTCTGTCCTGGCCCATCAGCATTTAGGCCTGGATAACAGCACAGTCTGGAAGCTCAGCTGGTTCTTTTTAGAGGAGCAGGAGACAGGGAAGTGACCAATTGCACAGAGTCATCAGGGGCCAGGGCCTCCTCCATTTTTGTGGTTCAGAAATCTCATCATATCAGGGCAGCAGAAGTTTCACGGGCCTGGAGGGTTGACTCGTTTGGGGCACACTCAAGAGGGCCTGACGAATAAGCCAGACATCACTGATGCTGCAAATGCCAACAGTGATATTGTGATACCACCCCCCAGGGGCTGGACCCCTTGAGTGTCTCAGTCTCCAACAACAGCCACGCAAATTGGGCAGTATCTGACTGCATTTGACAGAGACAGAAACAGAACCCTGAGAGGAAAAGGCAAGCAGCTTGAAGTCACACTCAGGAAGTGGCAGAGCAGGTTTCGAACCTGGGTCTGCCTTACTCCTGGTCCTGCACGGTCTTTCGCTAAAGGTGATTTAACCTTGTGCCACAAACTTTCCTCTAGACCAAGGGCCAGCACATTCTTTCTGCAAAGGGCCAGATAGCCAATATTTTAGGCTTCGTGGAACACATGTCCTCTTGGGCAACTCTGCGACTCTGCCATTGTAGTACAAAGGCATCCACAGACAATGGGTAGATACATGGGCATGACTGTGTTCCAATCAAACTTTATTTACAAAGATAGGCAGTGGGCCAAGTTTTGCCCATGGGCTGTAGCTGCATGGTACCCCTGCAGTGTACCATGTGACAGAGAAGAAGCAGCCTTAATTCCTGACCGTGACGCTGCCTTTTCTAACTTCAACACCACACTTGCGATTTCATTTCTAGGCTTATTTTTCACATGTCCTTAAAAAGTAAATGTATGGTTCTAATCAGATAATCAATAATCAATTAACAGTGACTCTCAGGCCCTCGCACCTGGTAGGAAGACAGTAACGAAGACCAAAACCTTCATTCACTTGTGTTCTTTAAGATGTTGAAAAATAAAAACCATTAAAGAAATCAAAACATGGTAAAGGAAACCCAAAACAGGTAGCCAGGTATCCCAATGAGTGTCAACAGTATGGACTGAGAATGACCTCGGAGAGGCGGTGGTGACAAACAGCACGAGACCCCCGCAGTCTGGCCTGCTGCTAGGTTAAGCAGCATCTACCACGCTGCTCCCTGGCACTTCTTGTTGTCTGTTATAAGAAAGCTCCGACAGGGATGAAAAGCCAAATTTAGGACCCGTCTCACAGTGTTTCACCAGCTCCTTGAAGCTTTATTGTGTGCTAACACCATGGTCATCAATTCTTGGTCCAAAGGAGTTTGCTGGCAGAGGAGAAACAAATACCCAGTCACAGCCATGAAGAAAGGGTGTGAGAGTGCAGGCCAGCCCCCGAGAAGGCACGTGTGGAATGGGGGCCAGCTGGATGCCCACAGCGTCCGAGAGAGTCTGGGAAGGAGGCCTACTGGAAGACGACCTGCTTCTACTGAACAGGAGGCCCAGAGAGGTCACATACCTTGCCCGAGGTCACACAGCGCATCAGCAGAGGTCTGACTCCCAACTGAATGCTCCAGTTTTATAATCTTAGGACACCACCTAAAGCCTCACTAGTCCCCACCTCATATGTGGGCCATGATCAATCTTGGGGCTTTGAATTCCCATTTAAGAAGTGGACACATGGGCCGGGCATGGTGGCTCAAGCCTGTAACCCCAGCACTTTGGGAGGCTGAGATGGGCGGATCACAAGGTCAGGAGATCAAGACCATCCTGGCTAACACGGTGAAACCCCATCTCTACTAAAAAATACAAAAAAACTAGTCAGGCAAGGTGGTGGGCACCTGTAGTCCCAGGTACTCGGGAGGCTGAGGCAGGAGAATGGCGTAAACCCGGGAGGCGGAGCTTGCAGTGAGCTGAGATCCGACCACTGCACTCCAGCCTGGGTGACAGAGGGAGACTCTGTTTCAAAAAAAAAAAAAAAAAGAAGTGGACACATGAATCCATTTCCTCTTCCATAAGAATCAGCCACATTTTCCCCAGCACCAAGATCACTGAAAGCAGCCAGGACTATGTCCTTGATGGGATGGTGCTCACACCTGCACCTGCACTGTCCTGTCCGATCTCCACGAAACCCTAGGTACGAGCATCATGATTTTCCAGGAGGAAGCTGAGGCTCAGAGAGGCAAAGCAAGTTGCCTGAAGCCACACAGCCTGCACCAGACATCCAGCTCCAGAGTCCATGTCTTCTCTGATCCACCTGACTACCTGGTATCAGCAAGAAGCCAAAGGGGACCGAGAGGTCCAGGAAGAGAGAAATGCCTTCCCTATGTGACTCCCCGACTCCAGAGTGCTGGGGAGAACTGGTTTTCAGAGTCTCCGTGAAGAAAGTCTCACACCTTCAGAGGAGAGTGCACGCCTCCTGAGTGCACGAGGGGGAACATGTTGAAATGTTCATTTAGCAGAATCAGGCCAACTTTGTAATCCTATCCACGCCTCCCTTTCAGTAGCTTTGCAGATCCGCCGGGCATGGTGGCTCACGCCTGTAGTCCTAGCACTTTGGGAGGCCAAGGCGGGTGGATCACCCGAGGTCAGGAGTTCCAGATCAGCCTGGCCAACATGGTGAAACCCCGCCTCTACTAAAAACAACAAAAATTAGCCGAGCATGGTGATAGGCACCTGTAATCCCAGCTTTCGAGGCTGAGGTAGGAGAATCACTTGAATCCAGGAGGCAGAGGTTACAGTGAGCCAAGATCGCACCACTGCACTCCAGCCTGGACAACAGAGCAAGACTCTGTCTCAAAAAAAAAAAAAAAAGAAAGAAAGCTAAATACTAAAAACTTTGCAGATCCCTGATCCTGTTCATTGGAGGATGTTTATCAATGGCTTCCATAGACCTGGGACACTGCCATCTGCCACTTCCGGGAGCCCACTTTTGGGGTTGGGGTTACTGGGGAGATTTTGGGTGACGGAGATGGTTCCGCCTGCAAGTCCAAGGACAGTATAACTGAGCAAGGGGAGGAGCCGCCTGCGGAGGGGAAGGTGTGAAAGCCGCCAGGGTGTGCAGGTCCGTGTTTCCCTGCACCTGGAGGGAGGGAGGCTCTGGAAGGCAGCCCCTGCCAGCTTCCATGGTGTAAATACCCCTGCCCTGGCCAATTTCAAACTACCAGCAAGATGTCCACTGGCTTCTCCAAACTGAAAATTAAGCAATCAACCTCACAAGCCAGTATGAGGGGCTCCAGAACACCATGGAGGGGCCCTGCTCCCAGGACAAAATCAGAGGCAGGCCCCAGGCTTCCAGGACCCTCCTTGGAGAAAGCTGCTCAGGCTGAGACTGTGGTCCCCAGAACTCTGTAGAGCCCAGAGGTCAGGCTGGCAGTCACCCTGGTTACTTTGTGACCTATCCCCAGCCACGTCTGTGTCCCTAAAGGGCTGAGTCCAAAGCCATGGAGGGGACATGGTTTCAGTCCCCTCCTTCCCTGACTCCTCTGTGCTTAAGCCCCTCCTACTTGTCCCTGGAACTCCCCTGGGTACAATTCCTTGATAAATCACTTATACTCCAGTCTACACCTCGGGGCCTGCCTCTGGGGAGCCTGGACAAGAGAACCTGGACCTCTAAGACCCCAACCCTGCCTCTGATACCCTTCCCAGCAGTGTGGCCTCAGGGGGTGGAGGATGGGCCATGGACTTAGTCATTTGGGACTGCTCCCACAGAATACTACAGACTCGGGGGGCCTATAACAACAGCCATTTACATCCCACGGTTCTAGAGGCTGGGAAGTCCAAGACCAAGGTGTGGAAGCTTCGGTGTCTGGGGAGGGCCTCTTGGTAGTTGACAGATAGCCATCCTCTCACTGTGGGGCCCCCTTTATAAAGCCATGAATCCCATTGATGAGGGCTCGACCTTCATGACTGACCACCTCCCAAAGGCCCCACCTCCTAACACATCACCTTAAGGCTTAATTTCAATATATGAATTTGGGAGAACCCAGACCTTCAGACAACAGCGGTAAGCTTTGATGACCACCTCTGTGGCTACTCAGTCCCTTTGCCATCCCCATGGCTATGGTCTTTGCCCAGTAAATGGCTTCTGCCTCCTATCTGTCCCCACCTTCCCTTGCCTCTCCTGAGCCATGTTCACCCACTACCCAAGTGGCCGTTCCAAGAGACAAGTCAGAGGAGGCCACAGCTCTGCCTTCCTGGACTCACAGTGGACTGAAGGCCTCTCACTGATTCAGCAGACACCTCTGAGCCCCAGGGATGAAACAAGTGTTGTGCCCCACATCCTCAGTAGGTGTCCAAGGACTGTTAGGACCCAGTGCCTACTGCCTCGTTTCCCCGTCTCCCCTCTACTCCAACACCTTCAACGACCTGGAATTCCCTGAACACACACCAGCTCCACTGTCATCACCCAAATCCCAGGGCCTGGGCCCAGGATTTCAGGAGAGAGGATGGTTTGGGCTGTACAGTAATATAGTGCACAGGTCACCTAGGACATCTGTCACCCCCAAGGGCTTCTGGGACAACATGCAAACACATTTCTATTTCTGTACATAACATATGAAACTTCACACTACAGGGATAGATAAAGGCTATCAATGGTTTCACATCAATTTAGGTTGGGTTTCACTGTCAAGTAAGTTAAGAAAAAATCTTTAGGCTTTCAGAGCCTCTTGGATTTTAGAATACAGTTGACCCTTGCACAACACGAGTTGAGCTGTGAGGTTCACTTATACATGATATTCTTTCGCCTCTGCCGCCCTGTGACAGCAAGACCAACCCCTCCTCTTCCTCCTCCTCAACCTACTCAACATGAAGACAATGAGGATAAAGATGATAGTAATCCCCTTCCACTTAATGAACAGAAAATATATTTCCTCTTCCTTATGATTTTCTTAATGATGTTTTCTTTCCTCTAGCTTAATGTATTAGAATACAGTATATAATACATATCACATACAAAATGTGTGTTTATCACCTGTTCATGTTTTTGGAAGTCCAGTCAAGAGGAGGCTACTGGTTAAGTTTTTGGGGAGTCAAAAGTTACATGTGGGTTTTCACTGTGCAGGGGGTTGGCTCCCCCAACCCCGTGTTGTTCAAAGGTCAGCTCTGTTGCTGCATGGTTCTTTGTGCACAGCTGAAGGCTTCCCCGCTATTTACCTAGAAGGGGAACAGAGGGACTGCAGGCCTTGGAATATCTGGATATTGGCAAATGACTTTGCAAATAGTTTGCTCTCATATCCATTTCCAGTGGTGACGTGAGTTTCCATTTCTCCAGCCCCGCCCTACACTGGGTATCGTGAGACGTCAAGAGTTTTGCAGATCTAAGCGGTGCTGCCTGAAACGGTGCCAAGTTTTCCCATCATTCTGTAAGACCCAGCAGCATCACTTCCCCTGGGCGGCTTCCCTGAAGTCCCAGGCTAAGGCCCCCTCCCTGTGCCCTTTACTGCCTGGTTGTGGCTGTTCTGTGGCCAAGTCATCCTCCCCCATTGGGCCAAGAAGCATACGGGCTCCAATTCCAGACCCTGGGTTCAACTATACACGCCGTCATTATAATAGCTAATTTGACTGTATTTATTTTGTGCCAGGTTCTGTCCTCATTCTTTCCCTTGAATTGACTCAGTTCATCCTCAACAACTTATGAAATAGGCGCCACTGTTACATCCATCTGACACCTCTGAGACTCACAGAGGAAAAGTAACTTGTCCAAGGTCACACAGCGAGTAGACAGCCCAGTCAGGGTTTGAACTCGAACAGCTGACTCTAGAGCTTATGGTCATAACCCAAGCTGTGCAACCTTTGGTTAAGAAATAAGTATAAAACGCAAAGGGCACAAAAAAGCTAACAGTGAAAATAAGTCTCCGTTAGGCCCTTCTCCCACTCACTCAGCTCTCCTGTCTAGGGGCAACCACTCTGAGCAGTTTCAGGTGCATCATCCTACCAGAAGGAGTCTACACACAAGCAATCATAAGATACCATGTTTTAATCATAAAGGACGTCACGGATCATCCACTATTTTGCACCTTGCTCATTTCACCTAAAGAATCTTAGACATCATTCTACATCAGTGCACCCTGAGCTGTCACATTCTTTTCAATGCTATCCACTATCACACTCTGGAATAATTTATGTAAACAATCCCCTGTGATGGCCATTACAGATATTTTCATTCTTTCCCATTACCAACAATGCGATGACAAATGTGAACAAATGTCATTTCTCACCTGCATATTTCTTTTTTCTTTTCTTTTTTTCTTTTTTTTTTTTCTTTTTTTTTTTTTGAGACAGTCTCATACTGTCACCCAGGCTGGAGTGCAGTGGCACAATCTCAGCTCACTGCAACTTCCACCTCCTGGGTTCAAGCAATTCTCATGCCTCAGCCTCCCAAGTAGCTAAAATTACAGGCATGCACCACCACACCTGGCTAATTTTTATAGTTTTAGTAGAGATGGGGTTTTGTGATGTTGGCCAGGCTGGTCTCAAACTCCTCACCTCAAGTGATCTGCCCATCTCGGCCTCCCAAAGTGCTGGGATTACAGGCATGAGCCATCGTGCCTGGTCTCTTGTGTATTTCCATCAGACAATGATTAGAAGTGAAATTCATAGCTGAGTTTCTGAGAGTTCTTCTTTCTCTTATATCCACACCATCATGGTAATATCAGCTATTTTAGTCCTTGCCTATATGATAGATAAAAAACAGTATCTTAACTTGGAGTTTTCCTATTATGAGTGAGGTTGAGTTTTCATGTGTTTAAAAGATATTTCTATTTCCCTTTATGTAAACTGTCTTCTCATCACATCCTTTATCTATTCTTCTATTGAATTTGGGGGGGCTCTTGATTAATGAGGAAATTAGTCCTTCTCTGTTATATATCTTTCTATTGACCTCACCATATCAATATTTTCTAGTCACTCACTATATTCCCTTTCAGTCCATAAATTCAAATCTTATTTTTGGAAGGTTATGGAATTGTGCCTTAAATTTTTTAATTTGATTTGTTTCAGTCTCATCTTCAGGAACACCAATTATGTATATGTTGGATCCCCTTGTCTGTCTTCTGTATCACGTTCTTTCTAATATTTTTCTATCTCTCTTTACATTAATTTATCTTGTTTTTCCCAATCCCATCTTCCATATCTCTTACTGTGTTTTCTGTGTTCCCTGTCATGATCATTCCATTGCAGACTCCATTTTTTAGATGGGTTTATTCCTTAATCTATCTACTTTGTGGAGCTAATCATATCAGGTTTCACTCTCTTCTGTAATGTTACCACCTCTCCTGAGTTCTTGTATCTCAACTTTATACTCTTGTTTTATAAGTGTGATTGCTCAATTAGTTTTTTCCCTTAATCCAAGACATTATGTACAGTTGACATTTTCATCTGATTTATGGCAAATGTTTTCTTGCTCATATTTTTATTCTCTTACTTTTCTCCATTTCTGGAGGATCTTGAGATAGAGCTTCCACTGGTCCTTACTGATTATTACTCATCTCTGAATGTGGTGAGTTCTTCCTGAACCATCTATTTATACAAGATTCATGCACAGAGTGTCCAAAAGAGTAATCTAGTTCTTAGAAAACAGGATCGTGAGTGAGATTCAGTTCTTTTGGCCTTTACTTCTTTCTTGTTAAAGATCAGATGCCACAGGCTGGCACATAACATAGTCCCTTTTCTCCACTTTGCCTCTCTAGTTGACTGCTTGTTGAAAATATGGCTTGTCCATGTGAGACTTGTTCACCCCAGACTTCCCTGATTTCACTTGGTGCAAAACTAGATCTAGGAAGGCTCCCACACCAGCTGTTATGGTTTGAAGGTGTGTCCCCCAAAAAATCATATATAGAAATCTTAGCCCCCAATGTAATGTTCTTAGGAGGTAAGGTCTTTCAGAAGTGATTAGGTCTTTAGAGGGTGGAGCACTCATGAATGGGATTAGTACCTTTATAAAAGAGATCCCAGAGAGCTCCCTTGCCCCTTCTGCCATGTGAGCAAACAGCAAGAAGGCACAATCTATGAACAAGAAAACAGGTCCTCAGCAGACACCAAATCTGTCACACCTGGATATCAGACTTCTCAGCCTCCAGAACTGTGAGAGACAAAAGTATGCTGTCTACAAGCCACCCAGTCTATGGTATTCTGCTATAGCACCATGAACAGACTAAGACACCAGCCAATGCACTTGTCCTTGTTGCTCCATGAGAGGAACTATAGGTCTTGCCATCTGAGCCTACCACAGAAGGTGTAAAAAATTCAGCTTTGTTTGCTCTATCTAAGCTTTACAGCCCTGGGCATTTTCTTTCCCTTTTGAGACATTCTGCACCCATTTTTGACCTTTACTGCACTTCCACACATAGGAGTTTCCAGATGCTATGGTTTCATTAACGATGGCATTTGCATTTCCATTTGTTCCATTTGTTGCTTCAGGATCATTTCCAAAAGGAGAAAAGAGAAACACTCTCTACTCTGTTACTAGAGTTCCTTGAGCCAGGCTTCAAACCCTGGTCATTCGGCTCCAAATTCAGAATGTTTCCTGCTGCTCCATATGACTCATTGACATGAACCAGGGGTCAGCATCCTTTTTCCATAAAGGTTCAGAGAATAAATACAGGGCCATACTGTTTCTGTCACAACTACTCAACCCTGCTGTTGTGGTGTGAAAGTAGCCGCAGGCAATACCTAAACAAATAGGTGTGACTGCATCTTCATTTAAACTTTATTCACAAAAACAGGAGGTGGGTCAGATTAGCGTGCGGGCCATAGTTTACCAACCCTTAATATAGACTATAAAGCTGAGGTCCAAATGCCCAAGTTGCCTTTGGCTAACTTGGTTCACAGACGGGCTTTGACGCAAATGATGTTTACACATTGCCAAGTGAACATTTCAGTATTAAAAGATTCAACATGTAGACCTGAATTTCTGATTTCTCTCCAGAAATTGTAAGAGCTGTCCAATGCAGAATCCTACAAGGCTATGCTTGCCAGCATGCCACAGTCCCCACCACTCCTTGATGCATGCATGGATGGACTGTTACTTTGCCACTCTCAGCATCATGGTGCACTGTGTCTTGCTTATACATTTTGTACTTTGTTCACTGATATGACCTTCCTGGTTTCTTTAGGCATCCATGTTTTAAAAACCACCAAAGTAAAGGACAAACATCTTGTTCCATTTCCTCAACAAAGTTTGGTAAAGGGCTAGGCTGAACACAGTAGTCAAGAAATACAACTGTAATTGCTCAGAAGTAAACTGCATCTCTGGCCTCAGCCATCCCTTCATCAACACAGGATCTGAGACAGAAGGCCTGGCAAGACCTTTTGTAGTTGTCTGATTCAACTGTTTCATTTTAAAGATGGGAAAACTACAGCCAGAGCAGGGAGTGGCTTGACCAGAGTTAAGAGGAAGTTAGGGACAGAGCTCTTGTCAATGTCACCTAATCCAGGACTCTGTCACTTCTAAATCCTCCAGGCCCTGCTTCAAAACTGAGCTCAATCTAGGTATAGTCATGTCTCTTACTGTCTGTTTTCTACGTTGACTAGAATGTACTTTTAAAGACTTACGAATATGCTCAGGGACTCAGTGCACAGGAAAGGTACGGCGGCCAACAGTATGCAGTTATTGTCTCTTAACTGCCTACAGAAATGACAGGTGTCATTCAAATTGTGGAAGGAAATCTTTGTCCCCACAATGACAACACTGTCTCCACGGTGTGTTCTTTCAGGCCTAATCTCATTCAATCTTCAACACCCCTATGTAGATGCACGGCCTCTGTTTTTACGTGCATCAGCTGTTGTCTCATCATAATAGAACTACAGGCCTTAGAAGGGAGGGGACAGAAATATATTAGCTTGTTTTTATTCCTTCAGTCTTCTGGATAAATCCCAAACCCATGGGGTTGCTGGCTTACTTTCAGTTTTACCAGGTTTTCTGGAGGGCAAAGAAGAGTGGTTTCATGGATCCTTGCCAGAGTTCTCATAAAACCATCTCCTTCATGTCCTTTTTCATATCAGGCTGGAATGATACTCCTGAGCCACAACCCTATTGCAGCCCTGTTACAGCAGTACCTGGCCTGCATTTAACAACCCAACTCACTATTGTTCAGTCACTTTAACCATTGCTTTTGCAAAGTAGGTCATATGCAATTAGTACATAGAGGAATGATGTCAGTATAATGTAAAAGTTAGGTTGGTTCAAACACAGCATTTCTCAGTGTGTTAATGTTTTGTGCCAGCCAGAGGAAGCAACTGAATGCAAAATAAACTAATGGCTGAACATCAAGCCTCAAAGGAATGTGGCCCAAGAGAACAGACTCATTTCCTGCGCTCCTAACTCTTAGCTCAGTTTGGAAGAGTTGGGTGGGCAGGCCTCCCTCTGTACCCGGGCCATGTCTCCAGCCATAGTTCTGCTTCCTTACTTTCAGCCCCTTCCATTAAATAACCTTCACTTTTTCCTTCAAGATAAGACTGTATAATGGTTGGAATGTTTCTTTATCAGGAATTAATATGGTTTTCTTTAATTGTGCCAGATTTTTCTAAAACTTAATATTTTTATGGGTATCTGGTGACACATTGCATAGATTTCCAGTCATCTATCCCAACCCCATTCTGTCCATCAGCTCTGGTGTCATTTGTTTGGGATTTTGCAGAATGAGAAGTTTCTCAGGATGTCTCTATTTCATTAGAGCAGAAACACCTGCACTTGTCTTTGGTTATTTCTAATTTTGGCCTGATTTGCTGGTTTTCCATTTATGGTAGAGGGTCAACTTTTAAAGAAACCTATTAGGTGAATAATACATGACTGGTATCCAGGTGGTCCCTGACACAGTGCGGGCACAGAGCAGGAGACAGAACATGATCAGATTGATCCAAGGACCTCAGCACACACACGGCAGCTTCCATTTGGACAAAGGATCCTTTCTTATTGAATCTCTCAACAGTGTCAGAGATGTGGAAGAAACCCAGTAAGTGTTACCTGTTACTATTATTACCACACCTCTTTCTAGAAGAGGCAAGAATGAAATAAATAGGATGTTTCCCCTCTAGAAATAGGTAGAAGAGACACACAGCAATGCTCACAAGCAATTGCAAAAGCAGTTCAAATACATTTGCTCTCCATTAACACTGCACATGCAATGGTTTGCCAGTATCAGCATAAATGACTAATTACTCTAGTCTGAAGCCCAAAAAGATAAAGAATTAGATTTATTACAAATGCAAGGCTACACACTCTTGTAGAAATCACTCCTTCTGCAGTTTGTGACGTGCACTGATTTATGACACTACATTCATACGGGGATGCTTTTCCAGTTTCTAATGCTCTAAATGAGACACGGATTAAAAGGAAAATTAGAAATCTAACTTTAGCGTGATTCAAAATAGCTCATTTCCATCCCAGAAGAGGCAGAGATGAAAAGGCTCTTTCCTTTCATTTTCTTCTAAATTAGGGAGACGTGATCTGGGCTGATAGATGGCTCTGGTCACAACCACTCACAGCCAGGCCCTGGGACCAGCCCCTCCCACTTCGTCTCCTAGAAAGTCTGCTCTTCTTCTCTGCTCTTCTGCCTCCAGCCCACCCCCATCTCATCCACTCTCCCATCCATGAACACAGATCTTCCTAAACTAAAGATCTATCCACATCGCACTCAGACATACATACATCTCTGCTGAATGGCTGCATTTTCAGCATCAAGTCCAACTGCCTGGACATGACACTCTCAGGAGTCCTTACCAACTAAATCCACACTTCTGGCCCAAACTCAACCAGCTGGAGCTTAGCCCACCCCATGCTATTTGCTGCCCCTTGCAACACTGTTCCTTTTCAGGACCTTTAGGTGCCAACCCTCCACTCCGCCTGCCCTACATCTTCACTTCACTGTGTAGAAAACTCTTGCTAATCTCTTAAAACCAACTCAAGGAACAGCTTCCCAAGGGAGCTTCCCTGACCCCTCCACCGTTCCCCATACCTCCATCACTACATACAGGTCTCACAGCCTGGGTGGCCCACCTTTTCCCAGAACTTGTCAAAATGACATTATGGCTGTCTTTCTGTCCACCTCTATCTCCCTCCACATGGGTATGACCATAGGGACCAAGCCATCTCTAGGTCTCCAAGGACTGGCATGGGGTCAACAATCAACTGAGATATATACATGTTGGATGGGTGGGCAGATGGAAGGAGAGTACATGTTTCATTTTCTATCTGAGTTCTCAGAAAAGAGTTCTAACCTTTAGAGTTTTGTATCTGAATGATCAGTTACCTGTCCTAGCAAGCTCAGGCCAGACTCCCAATCCCATAAGCTGGAAAACCAGAAACAGGGAAACTCAGAGTCCCCCTGGGGCCAACAATTTTCAGGGCAGGTGTGGGGGGCAGGTCTTAGCAACTCCCTAAGGGAAGCTCAAGCTCCCTCGGCACCATGGCACTGACCAGAGGCTTTCAACAGTGGGGACACAGATAGACGTAATGTACTGGCTCTGTAAACCCCAGCAGGCTGGTCTCCGGGCCCAGCCAATTGGGAGATCCAAGATGATGAACACTGGCAGCCTTGGTGCTGTCCATGGTGCTTACTTCTGGCCTCAGGTTTGCTGTGGCCTCAGCACCTCCCTCCCTGACTGGCATGTCACAGAGCCTCCTGGCATAGCTGATGGATGCTGCCTGTGTCTGTATCTCACCATGCTTGTCTTAGTGCCTCAACACTTTTGCTGCCCTCTGCTAGGCTGGGTTCTCTAGAAGCAGACCCTGAGGCCAAGATTTTTCTGGAAGTGATTAGGAAGTGTTGCTGGGAAAGCCAGGAAGGGTGTAGGGAAGTGGGGCCAGGACCTGAAGGAGGCCTAGTGGGGTGTGATAACAGGAAAAATCTCATGGAGGGCGACTTGAGCTCAGTCCCATGGGCGCTCTGGGGACAGTGTAGGTCCCATCTCGAAGTGTCCTGATCAGGAGGGAGGGAGCTGGGGTATTTATACCACTGCACCTGCCAGTGACTGGATGAGGGCTGACTCTGGCAGAGGACATGAGTTTCCAGTACTCCAGCTCTCCAGGTACACAGGAAAAGAGGGTTCCAGCAGCCTGAGGGAAGCCACCAACAGGGAACCCCAGTGCAGGCTCTGGAAGGAAAGAACCTTGGGGCCCTCATGCATGAAAACAGTAGAGGGATCAGGGAATCTCAACATTGCTACAACCCCTCCTTCCAATCCCCTTCCTTCAAGCCCCTCCACACCGACACCACAGTGACCCTTCTAAGCCCAATTCTGGTCCCTTACTCCATGGCTTAAAGCCCTTCCTGGCCCCTCCAGCTGCAGGGAAGGAGCCACGCTCCCTAACCCACCTCATGAGCCCCATGGGGCCTCCATGACCTGCAGCCTGCCCGGTTTCCAGCCTGCATGTTACAGTCTTGCCCTCCTGAACTGCCTCCAGTTCCCACACACGAGCACTCTCTCTCCACCTTGCCTCTATCCAGGCTGTGACCTATTCCTGGACAGCCCTTCCCTGGCGGATGGTTCCAGTGTCACCTTCTGCTCTGTACGTGTCACCTGTAGGACACAGTCAGGGCTCCACCCTCACCCATGCCCAGATCCCATGCCTCTGCTCCCCTCATGACTGCCCCAGTGAGGGGCAAAGGGGCCTTAAAGGTGAACTTGATAAGGAATAGAGGGGTGGTGCTGTAGAAAGGAGGGGATGGGGCCCAGCCACACCCATGCAACCTGATGGCCCACTCTTCACTGTGGGTTTCTGGGCAAGCACTGACCCTTGAGTCTTAGTCCTTCATCTGTAGTACAGGGTACAGCCCCCCAGCACTGTGCTCAAAATTAAAGGTATGGGGCATGGCAGCTGTTCACCATCGGCCATTCCCTTCCTTCTCTGCCCTACTCCCGTAGCACATCCCACTGCATAGTGAAAGGCTCCTGACCACCTAGGTCAGGCCTAGGACACAGCCCTGTCAGAGCCAAATGATGTCCTTGGGTGGGGGAAGGCAGCCAGCGGAAAGGACCGTCTCACTCTGGAATCCACCCTGCTCTTTGATCTGGAAACGGCCAGTGCCTTGGGTGGACCCAGGATGAGGACTCTGTGGCCTGATCTATGGGGAGGCCACCAGACTGTGTCTAAAGTGCTGTCTCAGCACACAGGCCAGGTTTCCAGTGGCTGGCCTGCAGCTCCCCACTATCTGCGCCCCCAGCAGCAGGCCGGGCCTCCCCTCCCAGCCGTGGGCTGATTCTGCCCAGAGAGGGGCGTCGGCTCTGCCTGCTCTCAGCAGGAGGTGGGTGAGTGGGCAGAGGCCTGGGCTCCGAAACATCGTACTTGGACCCCATGGAACCCACACAGAGAAAGGAAAACTATCCTTGGCCACCTGCTTCAGCCCCTGGGACCACCAAGCCGTGACTGTGGTGGTCGGTCGACTGACCATTCAGTCCAGTTTAGTTTGGTGGTTTCAGAGCCCATTGCCTACCACAAATAGCATGGCCCCAAGGGCTGGGAGAGGGGACAAGGCGACACCAGTGATGATTATGGGAATAATCACAGGCACCAGGAGGAACTGAGCACTCCCTGCGTGCCAGGCACTCACTCCCTGTTTTATATGAACGAACTCACTGAAGTTCCAACACCCCTAGGATGTGGGTACAGCTTCACTCTCCCTATTTCATAGATGAAGGAACTGAGGCATGGAGAGTTACACAAGTCATCCCAGGCCACACAGCTAGCAAGGTGAGGAGTGGGGCTCTGCAGGCAGGAATTCTGACTCCAGAGTCCATGCTCACACCGCTGCCCCAGCACCGAGCAGCTAGTGGCTGCACAGCAGTGGGCTGCTCTGTGTGATGAGTTCTGGCTCCCAGAAGTCACCAGAGGGAGGCACCCATTCCCCCCATCGCAGCTAAGGAGACCGAAGCTTGGAGATCTCGCATGACTTTCCCGGCCTCAATGACTACTTCACAGCCTCCCTGCTTGGTGACCACTGCCCACCTCCCATTTCTGTGTGCTGTGGGAAGCCCTGTTTTCCACCCCAGGAACCTAGGAGAACAAAGCTCTGCAGTGGCCTTAGCTTATTAAACTTCTGGGAGAGATGAGGCCCCTTCCCTCTCTCTTCTCGGCACTACTCTTGTTAGGATCCCATCCAGCCTTCCTGGCAGGTGCCTGGCCACTGCCTGGCAGGACTAATTCCACACACACTCTGGCCCCGTCAACCTTAATAGGATTAGTGTCATCTCTGAAAACTGAATTTGGCTTCTCTATCTTCCACCAATTTCATTAGAAAGGTTTTATAGGCAAAGCATACTTTATGATACACACAGGGTGCGCTCCAGAGGCAGGATGCCGTGCAGGTGCTGGGTTAAAGCCCCAAGGCTGCAGAGGGACCTGGGTGCCCTCAGGCACCAGGCAGAGAAGTCAGACCACCCCCACGTGAGTCACCCCCTTCCATGGTACTTCTCAGAAGTCACTCTGCCGCAGCATTCAGCTGGAACCTCAGCAGCCTGGTGCAAAGAACACTAGCCTGGGACTCAGGAAGTCATGGGTTCAAACCCCACCTCTGCCACTTCCTGGCTGGGTGACTGTCGCCAGTGACTCAGTCACTCTGAGCCTCGTGTTCCTGGGCCGTATAAACATGATGGCAATGCCCAGCTTGTAGGGCTGTGCTGAGGCTCTAGAAGATGCTGGGTGCTCGGCAAATGTATTCTCTCCCCACCCC